>NW_025321425.1:0-41622 GCF_019176455.1 Solea senegalensis
CACAAAAGCATACGCCTTTGCAGAGTAGAAGTTCAGCGTAATTGCAAATGAGCGCAATTCTTCTGGCACTTTCGACATATTTCCACGTCCCAGTCTGGTGAGAATTGTCTTTGGCACCGCACTGAAGGAGTTCTCCAGCTTCTCTGCACATCCAGAGGAAATCAGGTTTTTCTGCTTGAGCACACCGATGACCTGAGACAGAGAATCCACTCTTATTTTCAATTCGTTTTCCAATCTAATTCTTTTTCCACGATCACCAAGCGTTTCACCAAGTAAAACCAACTCAAATGGGCGTTTCAGTGTTATGTTGGATTCCCTCGCTGCGTCAGTGTGGTCCAGAGTGCTTGACGTTGCCACCGATACTTTTGAAACTGGTACTGCTTGTGTGTCTGTAGTAGCAGTATTAGTAATCGTGATACTTTGTGTTTTTGTGTCCTTGTCATTGTGATACAGTACAGCTGACCCAACATCATCACGGCTGTCAATCAACTCCTGTTTAACAACAACTCTGTCACTATCCAAGAGCGCTGGCCCATCCTGTGCTGCTTGTTTCGCATACATGTGATCGACAACGTGCGGGGCTCGGAAACTCACCTGTGCATTCCTGCTTTTTTCCTGAGTTGACCTCGACTTATATAACATGGAGAGATTAAAAATGGTGGGGACGGCTGTCGACGTTAGCCGCTTTCTCCCATAGTTGACAGTGAAACAGCCTTCTTCAAAGTGAAGAGCACACAGCCTGGAGTTCTTATTTGGAGTCCAATTCCTGCGCCTGAGATTGCCCACCCACTGACGAAGCCTCTTGCGATCGCTCAGTGGAAAACTGTAAAACCATATTCAAAAATGATATTTTCATTTGTTTAGTATTATACATGTTCATGTCCATCTCTTTCACGTTTATATATGTTGTACTTTGTATATATAACATAACATATATGTAAATAAACTTCAGCGCCGTCTGAAGCCCTGCCTGACCCCCATCGCCGATATTTTTTAGTGATACTGGGAAAAAAATCCAGAAAGGGATATTTCGCTGATTTTTCCTGCATCGAGACCAAAAATGCAAATACCTAGATTTATCAGACCTGGACTACATAGTCCCAGAGAGGCTGTAGATTATTTAAAACACTTTCTGGTTAGTGAAACATTTGACCTATATGTGAAAAGGCAAAAATGGGACATTTTATTGATTTTTTCCTGCATGTAGACAACATTAGACCAGGTCCAGATCAAAAACTTCTCACCGAGACTAGTTGACAGTTGGAGGAACAAAAACAAACGTGACAGCTGCAGAGGAGTCGCACTTCGGATTCAAACCAAATGAACGTGGTGAATCACAGTTTTGCCTGTTAACAAATGCAATTTTGTTTACATCCATTTTATTTATTGTTTTGATTGTGTTTGGTTTTTAATCCACTGCATGTTTTGTTAACAGAGACTGAGAGTCCATTTTTGGTTGTTTTGTTCATTATTATTATTATTATTATTATTATTATTATTATTATGTGGACATTTAAAATGTCTTCCAGTTCCAGGGTTAAATATTCTTTAAAAATAAAAGCTTTTTGATCTTGGAAAAGGTGCATTATTATGCCATTATGCCACTTTAGAAAATTTTGTCACTTTAGAAAATTTTGTCACTTTAGAAAATTTTGTATGCTTGTTATGCGCCAATGACACCAGAACAAATTCCTTGTATGTGCAAATCGTACTTGGCAATAAAGCTCTTCTGATTCTGATTCTGATTCATTATCATTGTTTGAGATGAAATTGGCCTCAGAGACGACACAACATTAATATAGAACTAGAGAATTCAAATATTTGTGAAGAAGTTTGAAAATACTTTGCCTTTGAATATTTACTGTAGTGTCTCTCACACACACACACACACACACTGTCAACTGTCAACTTCATCTTTGCCTCAGTATTTCAGGTTTCAGTATCCTAAAACCGCTCCTGTCTAGACCACATTAGACCAGGCCCAGATCAAAAACTTCTATACCTAGACTAGACAAACCTGGACTGGATAGTCCCAGAGAGGCCGTAGACTATTTAAAACCCTGTTTGTGGAAATGATTCAAGTAGAACTTTCACACACTTCTTCTGTGGTACTTTTTATATACTTTGACTATAACTTACCAAAAAAGTGGTCGTTGGCTGTCTGAGCGACTTGTGCAGTTGAGGGCAGCACATGAGGGCATGACGTTGAACCAGCTGGACCAGGGCACGCGAGATTCGTCCGTTCGGTCCCACAATCCGACCTAAATCGTGTCCTCGACCACCTTTATCAACTCGGAACGAATTGATAAAGGTGATAAAAATTTTTCCCGGCAGACCAACCAGGATACTCTTAATGAACGACGTCAGCCACCAGCGACAAAGACTTCCCTGCTCTCAAAACGGCTAATGCTAACCCGGGAGAGAAACCCGTCCACCGTCCATCCGTCCACCGTCCACCGTCCATCCGTCCACCGTCCATCCGTCCACCCGAAACGAACAACGGTGGAAACTCCGGTTAAAGACGCCAAGTTAAAAACTGCCAGTGAAATAGTCTAACTTCCGGGTTTATGTCCGGGTCGTGCTGCCCATAGAGCATGCGCAGTCTTGTGCGCGCAGTAAGTGTGACTCCCATAATGCCTCTCGGCTACGTGCACGAACAGCCAAAGGTATGATGGCAGTAACGCAGTGTACTTCGGTTCATATAGTGATTTGTCGTAATATTTATTTATAAAATATTCAAGTAAAAACTCATAATCGCCTTCATTTATTCACATTTCTCATCAAGTTTTTATATCGCACTGACGTTCACGAGACGCCACATGACCGCGCTTTGCTGCGCTCGTACACACCTGTGACGTCACTGGGAAGTAAGATTTTTCTGGGCTGTTTATGGCCTTTAGGAAGATTTTACAAATATGAAACTCCACGAATTAAAAATATAGCATATTAAGATCTATAGAAGCATATGTCCATGTCTCGAGGTGTCCTGTGGACACTTTTACTATACTATTTTTTGGGCCGCATAGGTATTTTTTATGGAAGCCCATTTCCGCCAGTGTGATGGAAAGAAAATCCTGTAATTCATTATATTGAGATTCTAGCTCAATAGAGTAAACAAAAGTCTTAACTAAATAAAAAACAAAACTACTGTAACATTTGTCCTGCAAACCAGAATTATAAAGTTAAAAAAAAACCCAAAAATAAAATAAAGTATTTATTTGTTTACAATTGAAAGTGTTCAAACGGACGAACCCCCCGTAACTTAAATAACTACATCTTCAGTTCCGGTAGGAACTACTCTGTGTTCCCCTCCTGATACACAACAGCCGCGTTTTAATGTGTTAGATTTTTGAAAAATGTCAGATTTATTTTCACATTGTCATGTTGATTAATGGCAGCTCAGTTTTATTAAATAACATCCCGGAACTTTATCCGGCGGGCTGGCGGTCATGTTTTGATGTCGGACCACGGATGTGAGCCATCGCTCACGACATGTGAGCGATGGCTTCATCCGCTCAGGAGGTGATTCTGCTCGGTGTGTGTGACGGAGAGCTCGAGCCAAAGAGACACCGGTCCTCGCACCTCACTAACAAAGTGGGGGGTCACCCGGACTGGTCTCCGGTCATCTCTCCGCCGTGGCCCCGCTGTGGTCACTGCGGAGCCCCGTTAGCTCACGTGGCTCAGATCTACTGCCCCCTGGAGGCGTCGCCCTACCACAGGACCCTGCGTCTGTTCGCGTGCCCGGGTGCAGAGTGCTGCGGCAGGGCAGAGAGCTGGAGGGCGATCCGCTCTCAGAGTCTGGAAGCTGAGCGGGAACCCAGCAGGTCTGTGCCCGCTCAGGAGGCGCCTCTGTCGGCCACAGACTGGTGTGACAGCGCTGACGACTGGGGCGTGGAGGAGGAGGGTGACGGCTGGGGAGGAGGAGGGGGAGTGAAGGAGGAGGCAGAAGGTAGGTGGCGCTACAAGCCACTCACTCTGTCACACCAAAGTCCATAGAGAAGATCAGTGATTTTAACATCACACACACACACAGGAGCTGTTGATCCACTGCTGCCATCAAAAGTCTGTCAGAGTTCAAATGTCTTATTGTGTGATTTCAGGGTTTGAAATCCTTTGTTCAGGTTAACCTCAGTGACACAAAGTGACCACACGAGGCAGCAGAGGACCAGCAGCTCCTGGACTTTGGTGTGGGAGAGTGAGTGGTTTACAAACTTCAGTGTCCTGTCTGACAGTGAGATGAAGACTGACTTTATCAGGACCTCCTTCAAACAAACATTATAAACAGTCTTCCCTACCTTAGAAGTGACTCTGGGGTTCAGTGACATTGACATCAGCTGCATCTGAAACACAAATTCTCAGTTCTCATTTGTTCTCCCCAATGCTTGATTTCCTCCTGTGGCTCAGCAGGGGGCGCTGTTCTCAGCTGCAGACTCCAGGACCTCTCTTTGGGAGAGTCACATGACGACGTTCCTGTTTTCCGCTCGTTCTTCGTCAGTGTGGTGGATGAGTCGGATCTTCGCGGCGAGGACGACCTGGACCACGCCCAGCAGCTGTTGAGGGAGTACGAGAGTAGAGAGGGCGTGGCAGTGGGCGGGCTGGACTGTGGCGAGGGCGTCGGCGATCGTGGGCAGGAGAAGTACGAGAAGTCAAGAGCCAGACACGGAGATGCCATCTTCTCCAGGTTCATGAAGAGGATCTCGATCTGTCCTCAGCAGATCTTGCGTTACTGTCGTGGCGGGAGGCCGCTCTTCATCTCGGAGCCGCCAGCGAACACGGCTCCGGTGGTGGCGCCGTGCGGCTCCTGCGGAGGATCCAGAACGTTTGAGCTGCAGCTGATGCCGGCGCTGGTCAGTCAGCTGCGGAGGAAGGACGCCGAGGCGGAGCTGGAGTTCGGGACGGTTCTGGTTTACACCTGCACCAACAGCTGCTGGACAGAAGGCTCTGGATCAGCCGTGGAAGAGTTCTGCTATGTTCAGGGCGACCCGGACCAGAAGCTGTTTAAATGAGATTGGTCAGATGGAAGCTGCTCGTCTGGTGGACCTTCTCTCTCCATTACCAACGTCAACATCCACCCGGGACAACCGAGTGCCTGTGAACGCTTCACAACGTCCACTTTTCATGACAGATGTTCTGATTTCACTTTTATGTCCAATACAATATGACAATTTTGACAATATTCCACCTCCTGCTGTTTGTTTTCCTCTGCTTCGTCTTCTTCTTCTTCTGTGTCTACGGTTTCTCCTGCTGCTGCTTTTCTAATTATAAAAACACAGGAGATTTTTCTTTCCGTTTAGTTTTTACTTCAACCTTATGATACATTTCAATAATTCAGCGTCTTAAAGCTTCACACCAGAAGAGTTCCTCCAGGTTGAACAGCAGTGATGTCGTACAGTGAAGGAAACATAAACTGAGATATTTAAAAAATATAAAATAAAATCAGCAGGATTTAAGTGTTAACAGATCAGATCCAGAGTATCAAAAATAGATTTCATAATGAATTAGCCAATAAATAACAACACAAGTCTCTGATTGTTGTAACGGTGTCGCATTACAACACCGTACCGTCGATTTACAGCCCTTTTTTAATCAGTTTTATTCAACAATTTCCCCTATTTGTTGTGCAAAAGATTTTTTTAAAAACAAAGAAACATCTTTGGTTTGTCGCTGAGGTACGAGTTAGCGCTAAGATTCCTGAGACAGAGGAGGAAAGAACCGTGTGACACTCGTGTGGTTTTCAGGCACTTGAAAGTCAGTGTTTGTGATTGTCGGCAGAAGCTGTTACTGAGACGCTCTGTGGAATTTGGAGTCGTACTGGTGGTACTGGTCCAACTGGTCGAGGCGCACAGCGGCGCTCAGACCGCTGATGTCTCTGTCGATGACCTCGTTCACTGCAAAACACACACAACCACCAAACAGTTATTACTTTCATCCATCTTCGACCGCTTTGTCCTCCACTAACTACTTAAGAATGTACTAAAAACAAACAAACAACTAGACAGTAAAAATGATATAGGACTATAACTACTGTTTTTAAGCTTCTGAAATATGAATATTTTCTGGTTTGTGGACCAAACGACACGTTTGAGAACGTCACTGGGTTAAAGGAGGTTTTCTTTTATAAAATGACTGCATGAACAGGAGTGAAAACTGAGCTGCAGTTTCCCCAACAGACCACCAGAGGGAGCACCACGACACAAACTGCTGCTTAAGATAAGATAAAGCACGGTAAGACTAAGGTAAGGAATAACGAGCAGGGTTTCCCTCAGGTACTTTGAGTCAATGCTGAACATGGAGCACATGGAGTTTAAAGAAAACCATACAAGTTACAGAGCCTTGCTTGATCTTACCAAATGACTTGGCTGTGACTACTTCTCCAAACTTCAGCTAAATTATTTAAATGTATATTTTGATAGATTTAACTAGAGTGAAAACAATTGTACTTTTTTGTGTTTGTTAAAACAGTATTTCAAGAGTGCCTTTGTGTAAGACTCTATAGTTAATGTTTAAATATTGTTAATGCATGTCTTACACAATGACACATAATAGTCCTAATTTCAAACTTCCTGTCAACATTTTTTTTTACAAAAACACGGTGACCCAACCACCATAAGATCAAGTAAACTCAAGTATGATAACACAAGATGGATGAAGAGGTGAGATGAAGTAAGACGGATCAAGTAAGACAAGATAGCAGAAGATAAGTTAAGGAAAGACAAGATAGCAGAAGATAAGTTAAGGAAAGACGAGATAGCAGAAGATAAGTTAAGGAAAGACGAGATAGCAGGAAAGAGATAAGTAAGTAAGGAAAGACGAGATAGCAGGAGATAAGTTAAGGAAAGACGAGATAGCAGAAGTTAAGGAAAGACGAGATAGCAGAAGTTAAGGAAAGACGAGATAGCAGAAGATAAGTTAAGGAAAGACGAGATAGCAGAAGATAAGTTAAGGAAAGACAAGACAGCAGAAGTTAAGGAAAGACATGATAGCAGAAGATAAGTTAAGGAAAGACAAGATAGCAGAAGATAAGTTAAGGAAAGACGAGATAACAGAAGATAAGTTAAGGAAAGACGAGATAGCAGAAGATAAGTTAAGGAAAGACAAGATAGCAGAAGATAAAGGAAAGAGAGATAGCAGAAGTTAAGTTAAGGAAAGACAAGATAGCAGAAGATAAGTTAAGGAAAGAAGATAGCAGAAGTTAAGGAAAGACAAGATAGCAGAAGATAAGTTAAGGAAAGACAAGATAGCAGAAGATAAGTTAAGGAAAGACGAGATAGCAGAAGTTAAGTTAAGGAAAGACAAGATAGCAGAAGATAAGTTAAGGAAAGACGAGATAGCAGAAGTTAAGGAAAGACAAGATAGCAGAAGATAAGTTAAGGAAAGACGAGATAGCAGAAGATAAGTTAAGGAAAGACGAGATAAGATAAGATAGCTGAGGTGATTGTTCATGTGTCCAACAGAGTGTTACACAGTTACAGTGTTAGAGCAGCACAGTTAAGAGAATCAATCAAATGTTTCATTTCAACACTAAACATGACTGAATTATCAATGTTGTTGTGTGTGTGTATTTACAGAGCAGAAAATGGCCCCGCCTCCGCTTCAGTCTATTCATAGCAGAGCGAGTGAAACCTGAAACTGAGGAGACAAGACTCTAATGATCATCATTATCGTCTTCAGTCACTAACACTAACACACCGCTCACTCTCCCACACCAAAGTCCATAGAGAAAACCAGTGATTTTAGCTGCTGGTCCACTGCTGCCTCGTGTGGTCACTTTGTGTCACTGAGGCAAATCTGAACCAAGGATTTTAAACACAGAACTCCATCACGAAGTTCAAATGTTTGGTTTTGTGACTTTGGCTTTTAAAATAATCCGCTCAGATTGACCTCAGTGACACAAAGTGACCACACGAGGCAGCAGTAGACCAGCGTCTGTCTCACAGTGAGATAAAGACGTGGACACGTTCTGAAGACATTGTAGATTTTAAGAGTCGAGACTTTTGTTCAAAATAGAAAAAAGATTCAGACATTTTCAGTCAGTGGCAGCCATGTTAGGAACTGATGAAGGAGCTTCAGTGATTCCTTTCCTTATCTCCTTTAGCATAGGATACACTGCACTATCCTTGACTGAAGTAAAGGACACAAAGCCGTCCCACAATTCTTTGCTGTTGCAACACTTAAAGTGATGTACCGTTATAAGTTTGAACAGCTGACACTGTTTTAAAGAAATGACAATGTTAAGAAAGGCAAGTCGTTTGACCTTTACATCACGCACACACACATACACAGTGTTTGTGCAGGAGTGTGTTTGTGTGTGCGTGCGCGTGTGTGTGTGAGTGTGTGTGTGTGAGTGTGTGTGTGCAGGAGGAGGCTCAGAGGCCTGACGACAGCTGCTGCCACCAACTGAGACACTGCAACACACACACACACGACTATTATTAACCAGGATCACACAGAGACAGACACAGACACAGACACACACACACACACACACACACACACACACACACACAGACACACACACACAGACACATTATTAACCAGGATCACACACACACACACACAGAGACAGACACACACACACACACACACAGACAGACACACACACACACACACACACACACAACTATTATTAACCAGGATCACACAGAGACAGACACACACACACACACACACACACACACAGACACACACACACAGACACACACACACACACACACACACACAACTATTAACCAGGATCACACAGACACACACACACACACACACACACACACACACACACACACACACACACACACAGACACACACACACACACACACACACACACACACACACTAACCAGGATCACACAGAGACAGACACAGACACACACACACAGACAGGCAGACAGACAGACACACACAGACAGACAGACACAGACAGACAGACAGACAGACAGACTGTTGGGCACAGAGAACAGAGTTTCAGACCTGAATCTGATGAGTCTCAGGCCTGAATCTAAACAGTCTAAAGAGTCTCAGACCTGAATCTAAAGAGTTTCAGATCTGAATCTAAAGAGTTTCAGACCTGAATCTAAAGAGTCTCAGGCCTGAATCGGAGTCTGTGTTTTCATAGCCCATCCCACCTGTTCAAACATTCTCTGCTTCCTACCGTCATCCAGTGTGATCTCCTGGAGACCCAGGGATCCCAGACCCAGCTGGTCTTCAGGTTCTTGCTTGATGCTCGGCAGAGACTCCTTCTGGGGACCAGTGGGGGTCATGAAGACTCTGCTGGAACTCAAAGATGGAGGTAGTTCCCTCTGAGATCCAATGGGGGACAGCGAGGAGGTTTGAGTAGGCACAGTGAAGGTCTGAAGGGGGACGGGAGAAGCCTGAGGAGGTAGCGGGCACATCTGAGGAGGAACTGTGAAGGTATGAGGAGGCATGATGGACGTCTGAAGAGGAATGAAGGAGGTGTGAGAAGGAAGAGAGGAGGCGGTGTGAGGAAACATCAAAGGAGTTTGATGGGGGACAGAGGGTGGAGGAGGACGGAGACCAGGTTCCTTCTGGGTGGGATGACCACAGGAATCATAATGTGCCACATGTGGGCTGAATCCGGGTGGATTGTGGGAGATGTGGTCCAGCTCCCAGCATTCCTGTTTAACCAGCGGGGGTCCAGCTGCACCAGGGAGCTGACGTCCAACTCCAGGCAGGTAGGTGAAGCTCTGTGTTAGACTCCTCCTTCTCTTCCCGTTTGAGACGTAGAACTGGACTTGGACCGGACTCAAAGTCTTCTTATAGTAAGGAGGGACCTCCACTGTGATGCTGGTCTGAAGGACAGAGAACGTCAAGATTAATCCTTCAGTCAGTCGATATCACATGGAGGACAGAGGGACAGAGGGACAGAGGGACAGAGGGACAGAGATCCTGGAAGCACAGTCAGTTTCTGCTGCTTCAAGATATCACCATAGCAACAATTGTGTCAGACTGTCCTTTTTAAGACTCTGGACGCTCAGACGTCCAGATGCCTCGACATCGCAAAAAGGTTCATAAAGACCTCTTCACTGCAGAGCGTCTTTTTTTGTTTTTGTTTATGTAAATAAATAAATAAAAGGAGTTGAAGGATGTGACGTCCTGGAGTCACATGATTCAATTCAATTCAATTTTATTTGTATAACGTACATGATCTCAAGGCTCTGGACATAGACAGAATCCCAACAGTTCACACAATGAGCAAACACTAGGCATCAGTGGAGAGAAAACATGACCGTCCACAGAGAACGTCTCCACTTACGCTGCTACTTTTTTCTGGCACAACTCTGGCATCCAGGTCCCACAGTGACTTTCCATCTGAGGGACAAAGACATGGACGGAACTTCAGTCAGTTAATAAATCACCACATTTTCCTCCAAAGGTATGAAAGAAAAAAAGAAAAGGAAAAGTTCAAGGCCCATTTATACTCTTTACGCAAAAGAGGGCGGAGCTTTTTGTTCGCTTGCTTTTGCGCTCCCTGGTTTTTCGTTTGCGATTCTGACCATGGGCGGGGCCTTGCAGGAAGCTGCCTGCTGATTGGCTACTGAGTTTTGTAGCGACAGCTAACATTTGTCAGATTATCTTTGAGATATTACGTACGACGACTCCAAGCACGGGTCTACTTCCTGCCCATTAAGCAGTCGCTCGAAAACCCAGTAGCCAATCAGCAGGCAGCTTCCTAAGCCCCGCCCATGGTCAGAATTGCAAACAAAAAAACTAGGAAGTGCAAAGAACAAGTTTGCAGTGCCAGGATAAAAGAATAAGAATAAAAACATTTTATGAATGATTAAATCCATATTTTCTTTTTTGTGGTTCATTTGTGTGTTACATAATATCGACACAAATCTAATTTTGTTAGATTCCAGGAGCTGAACCAGCAACACAAGTTGTCACAATTTGCGGCAGACACATGGAAATAGTGAAAATGACTAAGTAATATTCCCCCGCCGCAAAATCTGTTCGCATTTCGTCTCATCTCGGATCAAATTGATCGCTTTTAATGGTCGCTATGTTTGTCAATGCCTGCAACTTAGTACCCGGCACTGCCCCCTAGAGGACGCATCGTGTAATCGCCCTCACCGACGCAAAACACGCATGTATGGTGGTGAGGGACACATTTGATGTGTAAATGTAGTCAGAACTCACCGGGTCCTTTCTCGGTGAAAACTACCCTGGACAGTGTGGAGATGTTGGACCCTGTGATGAGCAGCTCCTCTCTGCCGTCCACTGAGCAGCAGCTGGGACAGAAGCTGTCCACCTGAGGAAGCTCCTGCCCGGAGCGCTGAGCTGCACAACACAACACAGATTATGTTTACATGTCTGCTTGTTTATGGAGATTAAGAACCACTTTAAGAAGAGTGACCTGCAGCACAACACAGATTATGCTTACATGTCTGTTTGTTTATGGAGATTAAGAACCACTTTAAGAAGAGTGACCTGCAGCACAACACAGATTATGCTTACATGTCTGTTTGTTTATGGAGATTAAGAACCACTTTAAGAAGAGTGACCTGCAGATTATGTTTACATGTCTGTTTGTTTATGGAGATTAAGAACCACTTTAAGAAGAGTGACCTGCAGCACAACACAGATTATGCTTACATGTCTGTTTGTTTATGGAGATTAAGAACCACGTTAAGAAGAGTGACCTGCAGCACAACACAGATTATGCTTACATGTCTGTTTGCTTATGGAGAAGAACCACTTAAGAAGAGTGACCTGCAGCACAACACAGATTATGCATGTTTGTTTGCTTATGGAGATTAAGAACCACTTTAAGAAGAGTGACCTGCAGCACACACAGATTTTACATGTCTGCTTGTTTATGGAGATTAAGAACCACTTTAAGAAGAGTGACCTGCAGCACAACACAGATTATGCTTACATGTCTGTTTGTTTATGGAGAACCACTTTAAGAACCACTTTAAGAAGAGTGACCTGCAGCACAACACAGATTATGTTTACATGTCTGTTTGAGATTAAGAACCACTTTAAGAAGAGTGACCTGCAGCACAACACAGATTATGCTTACATGTCTGTTTGTTTATGGAGATTAAGAACCACTTTAAGAAGAGTGACCTGCACAAACGATTATGCTTACATGTCTGTTTGTTTATGGAGATTAAGAACCACTTTAAGAAGAGTGACCTGCAGCACAAGCGAGATTATGCTTACATGTCTGTTTGTTTATGGAGATTAAGAACCACTTTAAGAAGAGTGACCTGCAGCACAACAGATTATGTTTACATGTCTGTTTGTTTATGGAGATTAAGAACCACTTTAAGAAGAGTGACCTGCAGCACAACACAGATTATGTTTACATGTCTGTTTGTTTATGGAGATTAAGAACCACTTTAAGAAGAGTGACCTGCAGCACAACGCAGATTATGCTTACATGTCTGTTTGTTTATGGAGATTAAGAACCACTTTAAGAAGAGTGACCTGCAGCACAACACAGATTATGCTTACATGTTCTTGTTTATGGAGATTAAGAACCACTTTAAGAAGAGTGACCTGCAGCAACACAGATTATGCTTACATGTCTGTTTGTTTATGGAGATTAAGAACCACTTTAAGAAGAGTGACCTGCAGCACAACGCAGATTATGCTTACATGTCTGTTTGTTTATGGAGATTAAGAACCACTTTAAGAAGAGTGACCTGCAGCACAACGCAGATTATGCTTACATGTCTGTTTGTTTATGGAGATTAAGAACCACTTTAAGAAGAGTGACCTGCAGCACAACTTACATGTCTGCTTGTTTATGGAGATTAAGAACCACTTTAAGAAGAGTGACCTGCAGCACAACACAGATTATGCTTACATGTCTGTTTGTTTATGGAGATTAAGAACCACTTTAAGAAGAGTGACCTGCAGCACAACACAGATTATGCTTACATGTCTGTTTGTTTATGGAGATTAAGAACCAACAATAGTGACATCCTGTAACATTAACATGAGGTTAATGCACGGACACATCCCCTGTGTATGTGTGAGTGTGAGAAGACGCTGCATCAAAATCAATATAGTAATCTCGGAATAATGGCTGAGTTGTTGCAGGCCTGAAAGCGACACGTTCATATTAGCAGCGACTTACAGCACTCTACGGGAATGGACGCCGTCTGGAGCCACAGCATTTGTCCGTCCGTCTGAGGCACGGCGACTCTGAACACGACTCGCACCCTCGTGTTCTTGCGCCCGATGTCCGTCTCGCCTTTCTTCAGCTCGATGTCGGCGTTGCGCAGCTTCAGGATGCCGGCGCAGTCGATGCTGTGGAATAAATCACATGACGACACACTCTGACCAATCGGTGGAATTTGGAACTATAAGTAGATTTTGGAATTATGAGTACATTTGGGGATTATAAGAAGATTTTGGGATTATAAAAAGATTTTGGGATTATAAAAAGATTTTGGAACTATAAGTAGATTTTGAGATTATAAGAAGATTTTGGAACTATAAGTAGATTTTGAGATTATAAGAAGATTTTGGAACTATAAGTAGATTTTGGAATTTCTCCGCAGTCTTTTAAATCTTTTTAACTTTAATACACAGTTGGACATTGTTGGCTTTGATTCTTGTGTCGGACGTCGCACTCATGACTCTTCAGAGACGACGCCCTCTGACCAATCAGTGACCTTCAGTCTGTTGACGTCACATTTTAGTATCGGCTCAGCTGAACCTCGTCAGAGCAGGAACTAAAAAAAGCACCAGGTACCAGGTTCTATCACTGATGGAGAAGAAAGAAAAAAAAAAGCGAGTGGAGCTGAGCCGAGTCATGTGTAGATATCAGGCTAACCCCGATTCTGGTGCTGTTGAGGCTTCTGTTACCTGGCAGACATGCTGTTTTCTGGAAGCAGAGGGATCTCCAGGACTTTGCTGTAGCCCAGGATCTTCTCCTGGCAGGTGGTGGTGACCGTCTTCCCCGTCACTCGGTGAACCTGGTAGAAGGCGTGGGGGCGAATGTAGCGCTCGTCTGCGGTGCCGATGAACAACAGCATGCTGACCGGCCGCTCGCTAAATCCAATCAACTGCAGACCAAAGTTTAAAGTTTACAGATGTAACGTGTGCAACTGTCTCACCACACGCGCACTCACTCACTCACTCACACACTCACACGCACGCACACACTGCAGACACTACTAGACGATGTGAAGAGACGACAAATGTTCAATTCCCACCGTGTGCAGCATCTTTGAGGCCTTCACACAGCGTTTGAAAACTTCCTCTTGTCATAAATAACAGAATATTCCAGCACAGGCTCTACTAGGGTTGCAAAGGGGCAGAAAATTCCCACGGGAATATATGAGAATTACCTGGAAATGTTTTGATAATTTAAAGAAACTGTGTCTTATAGAGTACATGAATACTTTTTGTTTTGTGCTTTTGCTGGAGTGAAGACTTTCACGACTACCTTTAACAGTACTACTGTCAGTACTTCTGGTACATTATAATAAATGAACTTCAGGTGAAGTATTCTTACTTGTAAAAGAGTCATTTTTACTTTCACTGTAGTACTTGGACTACTTCTGGTGTCTGTGGATGTGAACAGAAACAAAGAAATGACTCTGAATAAAAACATGTTCAGCAGGGTTCCGTTTCCCCTTACGCTCCAGTAACAGATCTGACGATGAAATGCATGACATCAGGTTCGAGCCACGTGAGGGCTGTTTGTGGACTAACAAACCCCTCCCCTGCTGCAGCCATCATTGGGATGATGTTCTGTTTCCTGTGAGATCCAGCAGCTCTCTGCTGTCCTGGTCTTGACACTAAACACAGTGCAGTTTCACACATCGAAGCTCATCTGGCTTCAGCAGCAGCAGCCTGACAATGTGACACCCAAAATAACCCTGCGGGTGTCTGTTTCACACGAGGCCTTGATGGAGCTCTGCTTGCCTCTGCTTGCCTCTGCTTGCCTCTGCTCTCTGGTTCTACAGACGACTGTTCACCATCGACAAGAGCAAAATTAAACTCTGACTTAAAAGCAGCACAATCAGTCCATACATGTCAATTAGAACAACTGATTTTAGCCACCTTTTCTCATTTTTAGTCATTTTAGTCATCTTTATCTCACTGACAGACAGACTTCTGCAACAGGAAACTAAAGTTTGGAAACCACTCACTCTCCCACACCAAAGTCCAGAGAGAAAATCAGTGATTTTAACGTCACACACACACACACACACACACACACACACACACAGGAGTTGTTGATCCACTGCTGCCTCCATTACTGAGTTCAAATGTCTTGTTTTGTAAATTTGGTGTTTGAAATCCTTCATTCAGATTGACCTCAGTGACACAGAGTGACCACACAAGGCAGCAGAGGACCAGCAGCTAAAATCACTGATTTTCTCTCTGGACTTTGGTGTGGGAGAGTGAGTGCTTGACAAGGTTGGCAATCTGTGAAAATATTCAAGATAATCTAAGATTCTGTTAGATTTAAGATAAGGTAAACGAGATGAGCCTTCAGCCAAGTGGCTAAAATCAGTTTTTCTTTACTGTTGTCCACACTGAAAAAATCCCATTGACAGAAAAGAAACTTAACTCTTATTCAGTTTAACGTTGTCGCAAATAACTAAAAGTGAGTTCAATAAAAAGAAGTGGGAATGCACCTTTACAACGGGGTGTCCTCCACTCACTGCTTTGATGGACCCTCTGCTGCCCTCTGTCTCATAATGAGCCCGGTGGTAGGACTTGGGCTGAACCTCCAGCCTCAGCTCACACTGGTCATACTGGCTGGGCAGAGGCCAGTCGAGAGGAGGGGGGGACGAGGTGCTGTGAGGAGACGGACACAACAAAGACACAACGTCCACATACAGTATGGTGTAAGCTTCATAGAAAGATTGAAACGGACAGCTCACTGCCGAGACACCGGCAGGAAACAGACCATTTTAGCCCATTAACAAAATCAACATTGGGTTTAGTCTATGATATCTCAAGATCACGTCTTTATCTCACTGTGAGACAGACTTTTACAACAGGAAGGTGATGTTTGTAAACCACTCACTCTCCCACACCAAACCCCATAGAGAAAATCAGTGATTTTAGCATCACACACACACACACACACACACACACACACACACACACACACACACACACACACACACACACACACACACACACAGGAGTTATTGATCCACTGCTGCCCCCATCACTAAGTTCAAATGTCTTATTTTGAAACCTCTGTGTTTAAAATCCTTCATTCAGATTGACCTCAGTGACACAAAGTGACCACACGAGGCAGCAGAGGACCAGCAGCTCCTGTGTCCCGCAGCTAAAATCACTGATTTTCTCTATGGGGTTTGGTATGGGAGAGTGAGTGGTTTACAAACATCACTTTCCTGTTGTAAAAGTCTGTCTCACAGTGAGATAAAGACGTGAACGTGTTCTTGAGATATCACAGACTAAACCTAATGTTTACACACGATGTCGTAAGAACACGTTTGGAGTTTGTCCAATGAGTGAACGACTCCCACATACAAACACACTGCAAAAGAAATCTGAAGTTCAAGTTTCACTGCAGTTACACTTGACCAGTAGAAGATAAGAACGTGTTAGAGCCAGAGGACTCTCTGATCTATGTTTTATTGTAGATTATAACATTGATTAGACTTAGTCATGTGACCAGCAGAGACACACACACACACACACACACACAGTGTGGTTTCCACGACTTTAGAGGACATTGCATTGACTAACAGCACTTTATTTTACCATTACACAGTTCCAGCACAACTTTTCCAACAGTGATAAAAAATGTGACATCAACTGAAGGTCACTGATTGGTCAGAGTGTATCGTCACTGAAGAGTCATGAGTGGAAGAATCAAGAATCAAAGACAACAATGTCCATAATTATAATCCCAAAATCTATTTATAATCCCAAAATCTACTTATAATTCCGAAATCTAGTTATAATTCCAAAATCTATTTATAATCCCAAAATCTACTTATAAATCCTAAATCTATTTATAATCCCTAAATCTATTTATAATCCCAAAATCTTTAGTTCCAAAACATGTGTTAATCTGTAAAATGCCAATACGTAACAGGAGTCAGGTGTATTTCGTGACCGCGTTCACTGGTATTTCAGTTCAGTGACTGTTCTGTTGCTCCGCTCATGCAGGAAGTACTGAATGATTCTTTTTAGTGATTCACTTTCACCCAAAACAACTGCTTTACAAGTTGCTAGTTTGCGTGTGTGTGTGTGTGTGTTGCATAGAAAACTACGTCACAACAGTTTCATGCACCGTGCTTTGATGACTCCGCCCCTCGTTGAGGAGGAGCTATGAAGTCATGGAAAAGCGTACCAAACTGAGTAGAGTCGAGCCGTGCTGGAACTGTGTAGAGGAAAAGCAGCATTACTCTAACCATAGCCATAATTATTACTGGCCTAACGCTAATCTTAGTGAAGAAAACCAAAACGTTATGGTGAACAGTTTAAAGGTCAAAGGTCAAAGAGTCTATGTATTGAACGAGGATGGAGCATTTCTTAACGTAGCCTTCTCCACCGTTGTCCCGCTGTAAACTCCCTCTACCGTGAGGACACACATGACCACATGATCACTGGCACAGATTGTTTACTTTAGAGCGCCGTCATTTGTTGATTAAAATGTCGAACTTTGCGGTACGATTACCGTACTGCACGAGGAAGGACGACGACATGTCATTGAACCGATATCGAGTGTGAGATTTCCATGCAATCTTCTCAGCTCAAAGAGTAAACAATAACATTCACTGAAAGCCAACCTGAACAGAGGAGGGTTTCCAGGTTTGGGTTTGTTCCAGCTGAAGTGGGAGGGAACCTGAAGGAAGAGCTCGGCCAGGCCGTCCTGCTCGTGACCCTCTTCAGAATCCCGCAGCAATTCCAGCACCGGGTCTCCCTGAGCGGGGAGGAGTCCCAGCGAGCTCCCCGACGTCCTCCTGGTCTTGGAAGGGACGTCCAGCTCCTGGTAGCCGGACATCAGCAGGGGCCCGAGGGCAGGGGCGGGGCTTCCTGCCCACGCGTCTTCTGTCACGCTTTCACGCGGGGAGGCACTCGGCGTGGGGCTGGGTGAGTGGTGGGGGGAGGGCGAGCGGGTGTGGACGCGGGGGTCAGCGCTGGAGTGGCGTCTCTTTCCACAGGGGGAGCTCGGCCTGGACGATGACCTGCGGAGAAAAATCACAATGAACCTGAAGCAGTTCTGACCAGGAGAGACTCGGGGTCCTCTAGTCTGGACAATGTTTTTAGGACCCGAGCGCAGAGAGGTGCAAAGGCTGTGGTGTATTTGCTGTGTTTCTTGTCCTCATGTCCTCACTTGTTGTCCCTTTCTGAAAATGTCTTCAGTTTCTAAAAAAATATCCTCACTTTCTGAAAAAGTCCTCACTGCAGAGGTCAGAGGTCACATTTAGTGACTTAAATCTTCACTATGATGTCATTTCAAATGTTATTATTACTTGCAGCCCTAATCCACGGCTTCTCTGGTCAAACGCCAGCTATTGTGTTCACATTTAACTCTCAGCTTTTCTAATTCCACTCTTCCAATCAGGCACTGGGCAGAGTGGGGGATAGTTTCTCGCACCTGGACGTGGGTCGACGGTTCAGCCAGCTCTCCTCTGTGACGCTGGTGCGAGGGGAGTGGCAGGGCGACTGATGAGGCGACTGATGGGGCGATAGCGACGGGCTAAAGGCTAAAGGATGTTGGTATTTCTGTTGCCATAACTCCACCCCAAAGGCCCCGCCCCCACAGCCCGGAGACCCCAAAGGAGACCCCAGTGGGGACCCTAGTGCGGGACGTGCCGCATCGCCTAGCTCCACCTCCACATCGTCGTAGATGTGGGAGAAGGACTCGCAGGACGAGAGGTCAGACATCCAGCTCCTGGAAGACATGCTGCTGCAGGGACTTGGGCAGAAGGCCGGGTCCCGGTAGCAGGGGTCAGTCGGCAAATACAACTGGTCTCTGGACCAGGACGCCTCAGAGTAGCCCCCCTCTGCACCACCCACTGCCAAAGCTTCCTGTCCGGTGCTGGGCTCCCCATGGCTGTTAGGAGCTATGGAGGTGATCTGAATACTTGGACAGTCAAACGCTCTGGGGTTCCCCTGGGCTCCATACTGGGGCCCATGCGATTCACAGCCAACATGCTGGTAGTTGTGTGTGCTGGTGAAATATGGGGGGTCGCTTGACAGCTCCTGGTTCACGGACTGTTCCACTAGAGCCTGTGTGGAGGGGGGAGGCCTCCTCACATGGAGATCTGGACCTGGGACGAGAAGATGGCAAAGACGTGGAATCGTTAAAACAGTTAGTTAGTTAGTTAGTTAGTTAGTTAGTTAGTGTATATATAGATGTACAAATGTAGAATAAAATGCAAACTATACATAAAGGAACAAGAATAAATGAAGTGGACTTAAACCAGATAAACCAACAAAATCAACAACAATAAATATTTAATGATGTTCCAGTGTAACCTGAGTAACCCAGTCAACACAATAAACACATCGTCCCATCCCTTATCATCATCATCATCATGATTGTGTAGTCTGTGTGTGTGTGTGTGTGCGTGAGAGTGTGTCTGTGAGAGAGACAGAGAGAGAGTGTGTGTGTGAGAGAGACACACACACACACTCTGACCTGGTGTCACATGTCACACTGTAGCAGCAGCACTGGACTAGTCATAGTCACAGATCATTATCACACACACACACACACACACACACACACACACACCTCTATTAATATCACACACATACTTTGCATGACATGCAAAGGCAACAAAGCAACTGCGATCGCTTAACGACTCCCACGCGCGCGCGACGCGCACACGCACACCACACACACACACACACACACACACACACACACACACACACACACTTTCTTGTCCGGCGATCTCAGTGAGGACAGCCATGGACACAATGCAATCCCCTTACCCTAACATTAAACATCTTAACTAAATACTTAACCCCAACATTTAACCTTAACAACTCTCACCCTGAAAGCAAACTGACAATTCTAGCAACAGAATCCATTTGAATAAGTTCTTTTTTCAGAATAAAAGCTCTGAACTCGATATGATTTTTTTGTTGTTGTGAAGATGAACAAATAATTTTTGTAGATTTTGGAACGATCAGTAGATTCTTAAGTCTTTTGAAGTGATCTACAGTTG
Organism: Solea senegalensis; assembly: GCF_019176455.1. NCBI lineage: Eukaryota > Metazoa > Chordata > Actinopteri > Pleuronectiformes > Soleidae > Solea > Solea senegalensis. The sequence continues at coordinate 20,157 of NW_025321425.1, forward strand.
GACATTGTTGTCTTTGATTCTTGTGTTAGACGTCGCGCTCATGACTCTCCAGTGACGACACTCTCTGACCACTCAGTGGCCGGCAGTCTGTCGGCGTCACATCGGCTGAGCTGAACCTCGTCAGAGCAGGAACTAAAAACACCAGGTACCAGGTTCTATCACTGATGGAGAAGAAAAATAACCGTGCCAAAATACGGAGAAGAAGTTCCCTGTGGGTGTGGTCGGGTCGAGCCGAGCCGAGCTGAGTGGTGCTGGAACTGTTTAGTGGAAAAGTGAGGACACTCATGGACATAATTCCCTCCCCCTTATACTAACCTTTAAGCACCAACCTAATTCTAACTCTATCCCTAGAACCAACCAACCTTAACCCATCAACAGGCCTTTTCATGTGTGACAGAACATAAGAACGAGACAGAATGTCCTCACTTCCTATTTTTTGTACATTTTTTGGACACTCATAGTCATAGAGCAGTAACTGACCCTCTACCTAACCTTGAACCATCACAACTATACACCTAACTCTAAACCTACAACCAGGACTTAACTCCCCCAAAAAAAGCCCTCTCACCAGACAAAATGTCCTCACAAAGACATACATACAAGAACACACACACAGGTTTGTGTAGCTATTCTTCTTAGGGCTGAGACGAAAACAAAGCCTCATCACTAACTTTAACAACAACCAGTTAATGACTAACCCTAAACCATAACCACAATTCAAGTCTTAAATCTGCTCCTCAGAAATAAGGTTCTGTCTTGTTAGGACCAGGTTTTAGTCTCCATGAGGAGTACTACAGAAAAGAAAAAAAGGCCTAAAGAAGCACAAATTCAAGAACACACACACACACACACACACACACACACACACACACACACACACACACACACACAGAGAGAGAGGAAGAGGAGCAGGTGGTGATGCCACAGATCAGTTAGAAAACCAGGAAGTCAAAACAGACTGAGTGAGTGAGTGAGTGAGTTGTCTTTCAACTGGAAGGTTGTGGGTTCAATTCCTGGCTCTGCTCGTCTATGTGTGTCCTTGAGCAAAGACACTGAATCACATGTTGCAGCTTGTGAATGGGAAGATTACTCGTTACTACCAAATCAAATCGAATACTTCAGTATAGTAAAAGTAACATACTTTAAAGCTTTTATTGAAGTAAGATTATAAACTTCTACTAAAGCCATTTTCTGTAATCACACTTGTACTTTCACTCAAGAATAACAATAACGTGGCATTGAAGAGAAGGCTGCCGCGTTCGCTCTGTGGTTTTACTTTGAAAAACGAGCGCCCGGACGTCCGGTGGAGCTCGCGCTAACTCCCGTTAGCTTAGCTCGATTGACAGCTCGCTAACGCCACGTACCTGCTGAGTGTTTGTCCTCGTCCTCGAAGCTCAGTCTGAAGTCCAGCTCGTCCGCGCAGTTCATTTGACCAACTGCGACAGTCCTCACGTTAAAGCTGTCTGTCTGTCCACCTGTCTCTCTCCCCGAAAGCAGAACTCTGCCTCAACCGACGCTTCAACTTCAACAACAACAACAACAACAACACTCTGACAAACTCCCGACAGTAAAGTTGTAAATAAGCGCGTTCACGGTCAGAAAATTCGTCCTCGCACTGCGAAGTGAAAGCGTAAAACTCCCATATTTGCGTAAACTTTGCGTTCGCGGTTTCTGTTCGTCCGCGTTTCCTCTCCTCCAGGTTTGATCCTCACGCTGCGTTCACGGCCACTACGTAAACTTTAGGTCGGGGTTCATGCTTTTCTGCGTGCGCTTCAAAAATACTTAAAAAAAAGACATATTATATTATATTATATTATATTATATTTTATTTTATTTTATTTTATTTTATATTATATTATATTATAGGACTTAACACGCTCATACTTTATGGTTTACACGTTCACATTTGATACATTTCACCACGAGTTTAAACTTATTAAATTGGTTTGTATGGAGAACGATACATGACATAAAAATAAATGAATGAATAAATGCATAAATAAAAGAATAAATCAATGAATTACTTAATAAATACATAAAATAGTGAATTAATAAATAAATACAGAAATAAATATATCAATGTGATTTTAATGGTCGATTTGTATTTATTTAAAGTAAATAATTTCGACTCCCATTATCTAAAATAAAATTAGATTGTTTGTCTGTCTGTCCATTTACGGACACACATCATAGTTTGGACTGTCAGACAATCAGAAAATAATCAAGGACAAATGAAAGCACAGGAGTGAGTGGTGTCCTGTGTTTTTTTTAAAAAGGACGAATAAAAAGACACACTTACAACTTAAAGATAAAACCGCCAAATACTAAATACTGTGTTTGGTTAAGTATGATTTATCCAATTTGCGGTTTCAATTCACACCTTCAGTTTTGGTAATTCAACACGTTTTCATCAACTCAAAACCGGCCAAATTAAAGGGAAATCTTATTGAATTAAATGTTAAAATTACGCACTTCTTTGAGCACCTACATTTTAACTCCAGCAACACAAAATATCTTTTTCAAAAACGTTCAAATTTGAGATTTAAGTTTAACCAATTGCTGTTTTTAATATTAATATTGTAGTCTAGTGTCGTCCAAGGGTGTGTGGTTTGCGCAAAATAACGTCGTACATTTTTACTGTTTCTTATACCTGTTGATTCGTTATAACACTTTTGTCCAGAGCGCCCCTGAAGGCACCACTGGCAAGCCCAGTGATGACGTCAGGGGCGGGTGACTCCATCTCCCAGGTTCAGTTCAGGACTCGAGGATTTATTTGGGTTAACCGCAAAAACAAACAAACAAACAAACACAAGCCCGACGTCAAATTATGCTTTTATTTAAATCACCAGCATCGGAAACGGTGAACAACGAAGTGGTCGGAGTCACTTGAACGCAACACTCGAGTCCTTTCCTGTGTTTATTTGAATAATGTGTGTCACGTGACGAAGTGGCCGCAGCTGCTCACACAAACACAATCGCTGTTTCTGTCTCTTCCTTTAATCTGGGGGAAAAAAATCCCAGATTAAAAAAACCAAAGTTTATTTTGGGGGGAATTAAGACAATTGTGGGGAAGACGCGGACGATTCAGAACTTCATGAAATCAAACGCGGGTGAAATGATGAGTTCAAGGCCAATTAAAACAAATGTAATTTAAAAACAAAAGTAAACCATTGATTATCTTTAAGGCACCAAGGTAAAAAAGTCATATCTGAGATGATTCAGCGCTGCTGCCCCCTGCTGGCTGTGAAATAATCCACATTGACGTCTTCTGGTGAAATTATAAAAAACAATTAGAGTGATTTTCTTCTCTCTCAGTTGATCCTGACGTCAAACTATGTAAACAGTTTAAAGGAGCAGTGTGTAGAATCAATGAAAGAAACGCAACACAATGTTTGTAATCTAAGGTGTTTCCGTTACGTTGCCGTTACACCGAACCAGGTCCTCGTCGAATCACGGAATATTACAAGCGCGTCGCTAAGGCTGCGCTTGCTCTGGAGGCGTGTCCGCCTCACGATGGTCACCGTTCGCCAACGCTGGAGTCGCTGAGCTTTGCGTTTCCTGCTGGACGTCACCCAGGTGCCGTTTCTTGCTCTGTTCCTGCTGCTGCTCCGCGCCGCCGTTCGTCTTCCCGTCCCTCTTCCTCTTGCAGACCAAGCCTGAGTCTTCCTCGCCGATGCGACCCTCGGGGATTCCCAGAACTCGCAGGCAGACGACGGCGGCCGCCTGTTCTGCAAACTTTTTGGACTTCTCCCTGGAAAAAAGACGCAAGCATTTCAACATGAAGTCCTGAAAACACACACGTGTGTGTGTGCGCGCGTGCGCGCGCGTGCGTGCGTGCGTGCGTGCGTGTGCGTGCTGACCACAGTGTTGATCTGAATCTCTTTCCTGCGACAGTCACAGTCGACTGAAAGCCTCGGTCCTGCGAGCGCTGCACCTGCGAACACACGCGAGAACACAAGCGTCGCGTTAATAACACTTTTAAGTCTTCTGTGACCGTCCGGTCGTCGTCGCCTCTCACCGTCTCGTACAGCGGCTGCTCCACTCGCTCTCTGCGACTCCACTCCAGCAGGAACATCTTTGGAGTGATCTGAGGCGGATAATTCCTCCTGCAACAACAACAACAATTGTAAAAAAATAACAATTTAAAGAGGAGGGAAGGATGGAGGAAAGGAAGGAAGATTTGAAAAGAAGGAATGAAAGGAACAGAGGAGAGGACAGAAAGACAGAATCACGTGTTGTTCTGACCGTTCAAACTTGACGGCCACGGTGGTGACGTCTCCGTCCATGACCGGCCGCTCGCTCTGCCCGCCGCTCTGCAGCGCCGCCCTCCTGGTCTGCTGCTGCTCCTGCACATGTCGGCAGAAGGTGTGCAGGCCGTACGCCGCGCTGCAACACAAAACAACACAAACGCGGGAGTCACGTGACCCGAGAGCCTCGGCGACCGCGGTCACGTGACGGTGGCGAGGCAGCCGTACCTGATCTCCGCGTTGGTCTGAGCGGCCTGCACCTGCTTCCCCAGAGGAGACTCCACCTTGTCCCGCAGCATCTGACACAGACAGTACTTGGTGTTGAAGGCGTGGTTGTCGTACCGGATCGCCTGAGAGACAGACACAACAAGACAGGACACACACTTTACAGCCCCTTCAAAAAACAACATGTACTTCCATGACGACGATGGGGCTCACATATTTGAGATACTCCTCCATGACCTTCTCCACAGGAAGTGGACCTTCACTGACGAACACGGACACGTTCCACATGGCAGCGCGAGCCAACATGACCGACGAGGCGCCGGTCGCCCGCCTGAAGTGCTCGATGTCAGCGTTGGTCTTCACCACATCCAGAGAACCTCCACTGTTTCATTCAAGAAACATCGTTCACTTCACAGGTTTGGATTCAAAATATCACAATTTAAAAAAAAAATACTGCAGTACCTGATGACAGATTAACAGATTATAGTTTTAAACTAAAAAAACTGCAGTGTCTGATAACAGATTAACAGATTATAGTTTTAAACTAAAAAACTGCAGTAGCTGATAACAGATTATAGTTTTAAACTAAAAAAACTACAGTATCAGATAACAGATTAACAGATTATAGTTTTAAACTAAAAAAACTACAGTATCAGTAACAGATTAACAGATTATAGATAACCTGAGATTAGTTTTAAACTAAAAAAACTGCAGTAGTTGATAACAGATTCACAGATTATTATAGTTTTAAACAAAAAACTGCAGTACTTGATAACAGATTATAGTTTTAAACTGCATCTGATGATAACAGATTATAGTTTTAAACTAAAAACTGCAGTACCTGATAACAGATTATAGTTTTAAACAAAAACTGCAGTACCTGATAACAGATTAACAAAATTATAGTTTTAAACTAAAAAAACTGCAGTACCTGATAACAGATTATAGTTTTAAACTAAAAAAACTACAGTATCAGATAACAGATTAACAGATTATAGCTTTAAACTAAAAAAACTACAGTATTAGATAACAGATTAACAGATTATAGTTTTAAACTAAAAAAACTGCAGTACCTGATAACAGATTAACAAATTATAATTTTAAACTAAAGAACTGCAGTAGCTGATAACAGATTATAGTTTTAAACTAAAAAAAACTACAGTATCAGATAACAGATTAACAGATTATAGCTTTAAAACTAAAAACTACAATATTAGATAACAGATTAACAGATTATAGTTTTAAACTAAAAAAACTGCAGTAGCTGATAACAGATTATAGTTTTAAACTAAAAAACTGCAATACCTGATAACAGATTAGTTTTAAACTAAAAAAACTGCAATACCTGATAACAGATTATAGTTTTAAACTAAAAACTGCAGTACCTGATAACAGATTAACAAATTATAGCTTTAAACTAAAAAAACTACAGTATCAGATACCAGATTAACAGATTATAGTTTTAAACTGAAAAAACTGCAGTGTCTGATAACAGATTAAAGATTATAGTTTTAAACTAAAAAAACTGCAGTATCAGATAACAGATTATAGTTTTAAACTAAAAAAAACTGCAATACCTGATAACAGATTATAGTTTTAAACTAAAAAAACTGCAATACCTGATAACAGATTATAGCTTTAAAATTAAAAAAAAAGAAATTTTAATTTACAATCAAAAGTAATTTGAAAAACACCTGAGAATGAGGGATGGAAGTAAGGAAGGGAGTAAGGAATGAAGAAAAGAAGGAAGGAAGGACAGAAACAGCTACTGCTGACCATGTTAATCGTGAGTGGGTGTGGCCTCTTACTTGGCGATGACAGGGATGGAAACAGCCCGAGCAACGGCTTGGATGTAGTTACAGTGGACGGGGTGTCGGGGGCGCTCTTCCTTAAACCTGAACATCAACAACACATTCATATAAAAACATGTGACGTGCAGAGGATGAGTCAGCAGTTTACCTGCCGTGGACAGCGACCGCGGCGACGCCCGTCCTCTCGATCCTCTGCACCAAACTGATCGTTTCCTCCACCTGGAACCAGAGAAGAGACGTTACAGAGCGCCCCCTGCTGCTGAGACAGACGGACACAGTGAAAATATGGCCGACGGCAGGAAAAACCTGGGTCAACTCAAGTCTACGATACAATCTGTGATCTCACTCTGCCTGCACCAAAGTCCACACACACAGTGACCACACGAGGCAGCAGAGGACCAGCAGCTCCTGTGTCTCTGTGAGCTAAAATCACTGGTTTTCTCCGTGGACTTTGGTGTGGGAGAGTGAGTGGTTTACAAACCCAGTGAATACCGGGCAATAAACTCTAAATGGGTATTTTTATTTAAAACGCTAAAAATGAAACTTTGATTTACAGCGACTTTACAGCTTTACAGCAACAGACATGCAATTAATAATATCAAAAAAAATGAGCAGTGTTTGTTTGGAGGCAACAATCGTGGAATCTTAACTCCAGGGACGTGAGTTTGCTCCGAGTTGGAAATCGTCTCTACTTTTCTAAATTAAGTCAAAACTCAATCAAGGACAAGTGTGAAGTGTAGAAGGGCGTAAACGAGTGTTTCCCGTCTTACCGAGGGCAGGATCCTGATTTTACAGGTGACTGGAATGGAAACACCTGTGACGAGCTTTGTGAGGATCTGCAGCAGGAACAAAAACCACACTTTTTACTTATTTATTCATTTATTATCAAATCAATCAACCCCTGTGTGTGTGTGTGTGTGCGTGTGCGTGTCAGTACGCACCGCCTCTATCTTGTCAGGGTCTGACAGCAGAGCAGCTCCCATCCCTCCCTGCAGGGGTCAGACAGGGGTCAGACAGGGGTCAGACAGGGGTCATCAGAGAGCAGAAGCAGCAGACGGTCACTCACCTTGGTGGAATATTCCTTTGGACAGCCCATGTTCACGTCGACCGCAGCCACGTCCTTCTCCCTGTGCGACAAAGAGACAGAAACTTCGTCTTCTACTGTGCTAACGCTGTGCACGTGTGTGAGACACATGAACTCACACGAGACGAGCCACGGCCAGCGCTCGGTCCGGATCAGCGGTTCCCTGGAAGCACAGGGACAGAGACGTTGAGGACGAGCTGACCTGCGGTGCGTCCTGAATGTCGTGTATGGACACAGATAAAAATGCGTCTCACCATCTGGAAGACGACTCTGTCCTTCTCTCGCTCACATGTCCGGAACATCACGCGGTCGTCCGGAGCCACAAAGTCCACCGTCTGCAGAACCTCTGAGCAAACACAGCACCACAGACACCGGATCAACATCCAGCAGTGTATCCACATGCAGCTCATGACGTGAAAAAGAGGCCACACCCTCCTTCTTACCGTTCACCACCCTCTGACACTGGACCATTTTGATGTCGATCAGCTCCTGAAACAAAAAGCACCGACAAACACTGAGCTCAGATTCAGGTGCGTCTCCGTCTGCTGCTTCTTCCCATCCTCACCTCGCAGTAAACCACATCAGCTCCGTAGTCCAGAGCCAGTAGCCTCATGGGCAGGGTCCCCACCCGGACCATGGGAGCCAGGGCAGTGATGTTCCTGAAGCTCAGCCTCCCTGCTGCCATGATGTTCCACTCAGTTCTGCTGCTCGCACAGAAACACAGTGAATCCACAATCCGGGGTTCATTCGGTGTCGCATTCTTATGCACGAGACACACTCACGAAACCCCATCTAGAATCCGGCGGATTTAAGCCGGTTTTCGGTTTGTAGCCGATGACAAATGAAACGGTAAAACCTGAATGAACTGATACAGAATGTATTCCTCCAGTCGGCGTTCAGTTGGCTCAGAACGTCACAAAGAAAATGAACATTGGCAACTTTTAGCACGACCGTTCCTTCGATTCGGCATGGCCCCCGACAATCGTAAGATTAAGAACAAATACAGTTGCATTTAATGAAATAGCCACACGCCGAATTAACAACAACAAGGTTTTGACTTGGAAAGATGCTCCGTTTATTATCTATCTGCTAAGTTCATTCTTAAAAAAGCAAGAACTTCTTAACTTGCGACTTTTTCAAATGGAGTCCGGCGGACGGGATTGATTAGGACTACGTTTTTGAATGCTAACACTGTTAAACTGCTACACTGTGTTCTAACGTGGAATAAACTGAAGCTCGACGCTGACTCGAGAACACATTTAAAAACGAGGAGCAATTAACTCACCCGCTCACGACAGCAGCAGAACGCGAGGAGTCGGCGCGTGCTCTTCGGAGAACTTCCTGTTTAGGCACGTGCGTCATCACGGCGTCACGTTGCGTCAGGAGGCACGAGAACCAGATCGGTTTGATAATGATGATTATGATGTTGCGTCTTGTTTTAAAGCTGATAACATTATTATCAGCACATCATTTGAAATATAGAAACAATAACTTCCACAGATTTTTATTTTTTTTACCTTTTATTTATCTTTCATAATACACTATCTTTCTATAACAAAATATGTTGGGGAATGTGATGCAGTTTTTTTAGTGTGATGAGAAAAGCAAAGACATGAGGGTAAACTCACATTTTGTGTCAATCATGTTGAGCAAGGCAATTAGCATTAGCCCCTTATGTTTGCATGATCCAGCAAGTAATGCAACCTCCATACGAATCACTTAGCATTCAGCTCTTGATATTTAGTGATACAATTACGATCTTGGCGGCCAACAATGGCAAACAACTGAAGTGACTTCGATAGCCTCTAAGCTAGGTTGTTGTCTGTGACACAGTCCAGCGTGTCTGTCTATTTAATGTAGGATGATGCAGGGGGGAGGAGCTTCACAACACGCCAGAGATGAGGGATATTGCTAAAGGAACAAATAAACATTTGTATAATATGAGTTATGGACACAGAGGTGGGCCACACGGCGGTGTAGTGGTTAGCACTCTCGCCTTGCAGCGAGAAGACCCGGGTTCGAGCCCCGGTTGGAACAAGGGCCTTTCTGCATGGAGTTTGCATGTTCTCCCCGTGTGTGCGTGGGTTCTCTCCGGGTTCTCCGGCTTCCTCCCACAGTCCAAAAAACATGCAATGTGGGGATTAGGTGAATTGGACACTCTAAATTGACCATAGGAGTGAGTGTGAGAGTGAATGGTTGTTTGTCTCTATCTGTGTGTGTGTGGCCCTGCGATGGACTGGCGAACTGTCCAGGGTGTACCCCGCCTATCGCCCCATGTAGCTGAGATTGGCACAGCACCCCCCGCGACCCTCTGGTGGAGGATAAAGCGGTTAGATGATGACTGACTGACTGACTGACACAGAGGTGTGTGTGTGTGTGTGTGTGTGTGTGGAAATGAGAGAAACAGCACATTGTTTGTATAAACAAAAAAAAATACACAAATGTTAACATAATTAATGTTATTTGACATCTGCTCCTGTTTATGGGCGTCAAGCCACTCCACTAATGGTGCGTTCCAGTTGTAGTCGAAAGTCAGAATTTCAGTTTCAACTGGAATGTCCCCTCTGATCAGCGTTCCAACTCGCAACATCACAAAACCTGACACAGGATTCCACGGCGGCTGCCACTCGTGTCAATAATAAAAACTCATGTGGCTACACTGTGTGAGCCAAATAAACAGCTATTGCTAACAACAGCTAGCCCGAGATAAGTCTGTGTCCATGCTTTCTCCCGTCTTCTCAACTCAGGGATGACGTCACTTCCAATTCCGATGTAATAAAAAACTTGTTTAGGGAGGTTACATTTTTTGTCCTTAATGTGCTGAGTGTTACTTTTCTAAGTTGCATAAGGGTTAATGTGTTTTTTTACTGTATTCTGAATCCTGAGGTGCAATTTGTCGTGGACTCGGTGTGAAAAGGCTTTTGTGGAGTTTTGTAACCTGTGCCAAGTCCAGCTGGAGCTCTGTTACCTAGGCAACGGTGAGATAACACCTTAGAAAAATTCCCTGTAGACCAGAGCATTTTTTGTAGAGAAGAGTTTTTTGGGGGAAAAAAAATTGTGACACAGTTTAAGAGCCTATATATGCTAAGTCACTAACGCTCGTGGCTAACATTAAGCTTGGTTAAAACAGCAGCGTCTTATAGCAACAACAACAACAAAAAGACGTATCAGCGGCAACACCGGGTCAGGAAGAAGAGGATACAATTCACATTCTTAATACACATGACATTAGACTCTTATTATGAAAATACCTCTACATGCGATTACAACCACGGCGTGTCAGCAAACCTGATGATTACGTGGTGTAATCATGGTGGTGTGTGTGAGGTCAGAGCAGGGGCGGAGCAAGTGAACACACATACACACATGAAGCTCATATATGAAGAGAATATGGAAGACCAAACACAGAGCTAAAGTAATATAGTGAATGAGTTAATAAACAATATTATAATACACATTTCCCTTGCTTTTCACACCAAGTCCCACTATATATGTGCTGTATATACATGAAAATATAATCATTTTACCAGAAGTCACATGACATGTTGGAATATACCGTTTTGTAGGAGCCAACAATTTACTGCATGTTTTCGTACAGTGGGAAGAAGCCAGAGAAAACTCCATGCAGGAAGGCCCTTATTCCAACTAGGTCGCAAACCCGGGTTCTCTTGCTGCAAGGGCAAAGAGTGCTAACCACTACACCAACTGTGTGGCCCCCATCATAAATTTAACATTAAAATGTCAAAGTAATCAGAGGTTAGAGCTACATCCGTACTACTCTGTTTTTAATTTGAAAACTCAAAAATTCTGCTCTGGATCCGCCTCTCGTCCTCTTTACCCCAGTATGTTCAAGTCTCAACAACAGAGAATTATACAAAACGCATACATTATATAACCCAGCAGATGGCAGTGCTGTGTCATAAACGTTGTCTACACTGATAATTTATACATTTTGTTTTGTACTGTTGGTGAAAACTCTCATACACTCTTGGTAAAAAAAAAGCAGCAGCTGTTCTGAGTTCTGTTCTGTTGTTTTTAAAACAGTGACACTACATCAAAAATAATGTTGTTGGTCATATGTGGCATATCCCAGGCTGTGTTATCTCTCCAAGGGAAATATCATCAACATGACGTATATATAAACTATTACAGCTTTCATATGTGTTAAATTGAGGAAATTGGTATTAGTTATAATGCTGAAATTAATATTTTTTTCATGATCAGGTTTGATTTTGATAAAAAAAAATCTATTTCATGAAAAATAAAAACCTGATTAGGGAGGTTACATTTTTTGTCCTTAAGGTGCTGAGTGTTACTTTTTTTAAGTTGCATAAGGGTTAACGTGTTGTTTTCTTTACTGTATCGGGAATCCTGAGGTGTGATTTGTTGTGGACTCAGTGTGAAAAGGCTTTAAGGCACAAAAAACATAAAAGTAACAATCACAAGAAGAAACATTTCGTTGTCAGTCGATTCTGAGTCCTGGTGATATTACACAAAGAGAAACAAAAGGTCCAAAATGGCAAAAAGAAAGTCACTTTCACAGTGTGATGCTCTGGGCAACAAGTTTCTGTGTTTATCGACTTTGTAGAAAAGAGAGGGGAAACAATGCAGGAGTCTCCACTCAACTGAAGAGAAACAGGTTCAGACCTAAAGCTCCCAAAACCAGGACCAGGAGTCTGGACTCTGAACAAAAACAAAACAAAGATCTTCACATATTCAGCCAAGAGGTTTAAGAATTGGCAGACAAACTGCTCCTGCCTGATGAGCGGTCAGTCCATTCTGAGGAGTTTGCGACCTCGATGGGGTCAATCTGAGGAAAGACCACGAAACACAACCTCTGGCCCACGTATGTCGCCCTCTCTGCAGGGAAACAGAAGTCACAAATCAACCAAGTGAGTGTGAGACAAGCTGCAGGTCGAGAGCCCACGTCAAAACTCACCAATTCAATTCAGCAAAAACCTAAGACATAAGTAAATGAAGTGAGTGGAGCTGAGGCATTTTTTAGGACAGGTGAACGATGTTGAGGACAGGTGAACAATGAGGACAGGTGAACGATGTTGAGGACAGGTGAACGATGAGGACAGGTGAGCGATGAAGACAGGTGAGCGATGAGGACAGGTGAACAATGAGGACAGGTGAGCGATGAGGACAGGTGAACAATATGGACAGGTGAATGATGAGGACAGGTGAGCGATGAGGACAACAATGAGTGAATGATGAGGACGGTGATGAGGAGGACAGGTGAACGATGAGGACAGGTGAATGATGAGGACAGGTGAATGATGATGAGGACAGGTGAATCGGTGTTAATTAAGGGCCGTGATTTGTGACCTTTGACCCATTATGACTGATTTTGTCAGCACTTTAATTTGTTTTGTTTTTTAGTTTTGCCTTTAATTAAAAACAATTCATTTGAAATTAACTAAGTACATTTTAAACAAGCTGCTTTTTTTTAAACTTGAGTACATTTTAAACCAGTACTTGTACTTGCACTGAAGTAAAATGTTATTAAAAAAAAATGGTGGTACTTTTACTTGAGTACTTGAGATTTCAGTATTCTCTCCACCTCTGACTGAAACTCACCGATGAAGTTGTAGATACACTTTGGTTTTTCTTTCCAGTGGACACCCAGGAAGTACACAGGTACACCAGTGAGCATAATGACCAGTCCGACACCACAAACCACCGGCTCAGAGTAAAGACTGAAGCCCAGCAGCAGCGCCCAGAACATCAGGTAACACACAGGAACCAGCAGGTTCACCTGGTATACAAAAATAAAACACACTTATTTCTTCTTCTGGTAATGCCGAGCATGTGATGCCTCTGAACCCGTGATGCCGCTCACCTTGATGGGTCGGTAAAGGCTGGGTTTCTTCCAGCGGTAGAACAGCAGACCTGCGATTGTGACGCCGTACGACAGGTAGTTGATGAAGGAGACATAGTTGATGAGGTTGTGTGTTTCTCCGATGCAGAGGATCACGATGGTGGCAGCGCACTGAAAAAACATGGCAGCGTGGTCCACATTAAAGGGGAATTCCGGTATTTTTGGACCTGCGCCCTCGTACACACCCACATTTATAAACATTGGGCCCAGGTTGAAACATTTGGGTTCAAACACTGTAGAACATTTTTTCTCATAAGCGGAAAAAACACAAGCATGTCAACACAAGAAACGTCTACATACGCAGACCAGCAGAGCAGGGATTGGTGTACAGTTCTTGTAGTGGATCATGGCCAGCAGGCTGGGCAGGTGACCTTCTCTGGCACCTGAGAAACACAACCTGTGAACACAGACACCACACGGACCATCAGGGGCCACGATGGATTCGGAGTGGGAGGAGGCGGGGGGCGGGGCTCACCTGGAGGAAGTGAACAGGTAACCGTTGATCCCCCCAAAGGTGGACAGAGCGACAGAGATGGGCATGATGACGGAGAACATTCCCAGGAGCTTCTCTCCGAACGTCTGAACAGTGAGAGAACAGAGAATCAGTGGACGACACAGTTTTCTGTTGGCGTTCGCTTCATCTCGTCAAGAGGTCATCTCCTCGTGGACATTCGCACAGTCACCAGCTGAAGGCTGAGGACTCACCTCCAAAGACCAGCGTGTAGGATCTAGTGGCATCTAGTGGTGAAGCAACATATGGCAAACAAGTGGAACAAACAATATTTTGCCTCTCACTCCTCAACCAAATGTATGAGGAACTACCACCGGTAAGTGTGATTTAAGATGTGTCTCCATTTTCTCCCTTTGTACAAAAAGAGAAGCCAAAATATCTCAAGAATTAGTGCAGCCATCTTGTTTTGGTAATGTCGTCAATGCCAGAGTAAAGTCGTTGTATCGAGGTTCCACCCCCTACATTCACTGACCAATCATAAGTGACTTTCAGCTGTCAGTCATGACCTTGCAGCCTATTTCTTCTATTATTATTCACTAATTTAAACGTTCAGATATTGGCTTTAAAATGAATTGACTAAAATAGGCTGAAAGAGCTGCTATGACCTTGACAATAAAGAGAATACAAAATATTCTGTTCATTTCACTACAGAAGAGACTCAAGGACTGCAGTTGGGCATTCTTATTTTGTATATTGTAATTCTTATTTAGGCCACAAGGGGCAGGAGTTTTTTAAGACTATGAAAGTACATTTCTCTTCCTGATGATTTATATTTCACTCAGTGTGCATAGCTAGTTTAGATCAATGCTAATTAGATATCTTAGATAGATGCTAGTTAGTTAGCATAGCTGAATTGGATAGATCAATGCTAGTTAGTAAATAGACACACATACATAAGATATACACATATCTATGCTGCTGTTTGTATAATTGAGATTGTTGTATAAACACGTGATAACCAATTGAGAACTGTCCTGTTTAAATCTAAACATGTATACAACTGTTGAAAAGCATTACATATCTTATTATTATTATTATTATTATTGTTATAAATCTGCTCCTGGTCTCGCTCTGTCCCTCAGACGCTGCACATCTTTCAGTCTGTTAAAAGGAGTTTCTTCCTCTCGCTGAAGCCGAGTGGACATCTTTACTGACAACAGCAGCAGCGCTCGTTGATTCACGCTCGTTACTCACTACAGCCACAGCGTTGGACGACAGCAGCTCGTCGGGCGACATGGAGGAGAAGTAGGCGATGTTGGTGAGCGTGTACACAAACGTCACCAATGGAATGGAAATGTAGATGGCACGAGGTAGATTCCTAAACCGAGGGTCACACACGCCGTGTACACACACACACGACACCACAAAACAAAAACAAATCAAAACAAACAAAAATTTAAATAAAAAAGACGCTTTTCATTTTCATGTCAAACATCAACATTTTCAATGAGAAGAAAGAAAAGTTTTACTATAGATGGATGCTCGTTAACTAGGACAGACAGACAGACGCTTGCTTAAATAGATATATGCTAGTTAGCTATCATAGCTTACATTACATGTCATTTAGCAGATGCTCTTATCCAAAGCGACTTACAATGGAATTGAGTACAATCAGCCAGGGGTGGAGTCGAACTTGCGACCACTGCGACCATGATGTCTTTCGCACACAGGGTACTGGTCTTTACCACTGAGCACTCCACCCCCCTGCTAGCTACTTTATATGGATACTAGTTACTGTAGCTAGGATAGATAGACAGTCTGCCTAGCTTAGGTAAGACATGTGTTAGTTAGCTTTCATAGCCAGATTAGACATATGCTAGTTAGCTGGCATAGCTAGTTTAGATGCTAGTTAGCTCAGTTTAGTTTTTTTCTCTTCTGATGCCTCGTGTTTGTTGTGAACCAATTGTGTGAACTCTGTCTTACTATGTTCACTGTCCTGAGATAATTTGGTGCTATACAAATAAAAAATGGATTCAAATTGAAAATTGAAAAACAGCTGTATGATGAGTCACTCAACAGAAGAGTGGACGTGAACCAGCTGCAGATAAAATACACAACAATAGAAAGAAAACCATGGGGATGAAGATGAGCTCTGAGGGGCCGCGGTGCAGCAGGAATATTCACCGTCTGGGTTCAACCACCTCTTCTGTCACATAGTTGAGAAAGTTCCAGCCGCTGAAGGCGAACGAGGCCTGAAGGAAAGCCAGAGCGATCTGTCCGACCGTCGGCGTCTTCTCCAGAGAGAAGGCCACCTGAGGAGTCAGAGCCTCGTAGTTCCCTGAGGAAAAACACACACGGCAGAGAAGGTTTTGTTGTTTGTTGGTTAAACCTCAGGGGGCAGTGAGGTTTAACAGAGTTACCGTTGAAGATCTGGACCAGGCCAACCACAATGATAAGACCCAGAGCCATCAGTTTCCCCACAGTGAAGATGTCCTGGATCCTGGTGGCCCAACGAACACTGGAGCAGTTCACCCACGTCAGCAGCACTGAGACACAAAGCAAACGTAGATAAACAGGCGTCTAATCCCATTGAATTACATTTACTTATGAATGATGAGGACAGGTGAACGATGAGGACAGGTGAATGATGAGGTGAACGATGATGGGGTGAATGATGTTGAGGACAGGTGAACGATGGGGACATGTGAACGATGAGTCCCCATCGTTCACCTGTCCTCATCGTTCACATGTCCTCATCGTTCACCTGTCCTTCACTTGTCCTCAGGTGAACGATGAGGACAAGTGAACGATGAGGACAGGTGAACGATGAGGTCAGGTGAACAATGAGGAGGTGAACAGGTGAAATGATGAGGACAGGTGAATGATGATGAGGACAGGTCAATGATGAGGACAATAAACGATGATGAGGAGAACGATGATGAGGATAGGTGAGTGATGAGGACAGGTGAGTGATAAGGACAGGTGAGTGATAAGGACAGGTGAGTGATAAGGATAGGATCACTAATGGAAAAGCAAAAAAAAAAACAAGCTCTGCTGGAAGTGTTTTGTGGAAAAGTGCCACAAGTGAGGAGTGCACCAACCAACCAGACTTGACAGAGGACTTCAGCGTTGTTTGGCCCTGAGCTGACATGACTCAGGTCTTTGTTGTCGCTGCCTAATTACCCGGTGCCGAGTACCTGCACTGTTAATTCAGCACACAGCGAGTGATGAACGTCCTGACGACAGCGTGTGATTCCCTCTCCTCTGACGCCATCCATCGTTCACACTCATTTTTAAGAGCTGGACGCTAAAGAAACGTGAGCAGTGCCCGCCCTCCTCTGGACAGGATGGGGGTGCGATGGGAGGGCGGGGGGTGGGGGGGGGGTTTGCCACGTTTGTTCCCATTTTACAGCGGAAGTGTTTTGTGTTGTGGCTGTGACAGCTCGTCTTTGTGCCGTAGAGCAAGGCTGCGGTGAGAGAGAGCGGGGCAAAGCTGGTGACAATGATGGACGAGGTGAAACAATCGTGCCCTCCCTCACTCACCCGTTTCCCACATTCCGGCCTCCCATGGCAACCATCCACCCCCGTATCACCGCTCGCCAACTAGAACACCACACACCAGAGCAGGGATATGATACACATGTATTTAAAAGGAGCATTTCACCCGTTTACATAGACGACTCAGCCTCGGTCGTCCCAGTTCGTACAACTACAACTCCCTTATTCACACTAACTCACCCCCACATGACCACCCACTATCACCTCAGCCACCTTTTTCTGTATTCTGCATTTTAAAACTCTGGTATTCATTTTTAAACTCCATTCAAATTAGTGTTCAAATTATATAATAATATAATAATATCGTCACTTATCTTCTTATTTAAGATGTAAAGTCATTGTAAGGTCAGGCCTGCATTTGGACAGTGAGAACAGTAGGAGGCTGGGGGTGGGGCCGGGGGTGGGGGGCAGGTTGTGGGTTAGATTCCCGGCTTTACAAAAGGCTCATCTCATTAAGCGTACACCAAAGATTATGTTTACATCATCGTCTCACTGTTAGACAGATTTTTCTATTATACTATTATATAATATTATATACTATTATATTATATTATATCATATTATATACTATTATATTATATTATATACTATTATATATACATTATGGCATCATAATGACATCTTACAATATATGTTCACATCTTTATCTCACTGTCAGACAGACTTTTTTCCAGGAAACTGAAGTGTGTAAACCGCTCACTCTCCCACACCAAAGTCCATAGAGAAAATCATTGATTTTAACGTCACACACACACACACACACACACACACACACACACAGGAGTTGTTGATCCACTGCTGCCTCCATCACTAAGTCTTATTTTTCAGAATTTGGTATTTGAAATCCACACTGACCACACGAGGCAGCAGTAGACCAGCGGCTCCTGTGTCCGCACGAGCTAAAATCACTGATTTTCTCTATGGACTTTGGTGTGGGAGAGTGAGTGGATTAGTAAGTGAAACAAACTCCAGTTTCCAGCTGAAATAAGTTTGTCTCACAGTGAGATAAAGCAGTGAACATATACTTTAAATACAGTAGACAATATCAGCATTAAATAATCTTTTCCATATTGTTTCATGTTAAATGAGTATTTTCCTTTGCCTCTGTTCCATCACAAGCAAACTACA
Source organism: Solea senegalensis (assembly GCF_019176455.1). Classification (NCBI taxonomy): domain Eukaryota; kingdom Metazoa; phylum Chordata; class Actinopteri; order Pleuronectiformes; family Soleidae; genus Solea; species Solea senegalensis. The sequence goes on from NW_025321425.1 coordinate 38,545, forward strand.
CAAACCACATCCTGCACTCGTCCTGCACTCGTCCTGCACTCGTCCGTCCTCCTGGGACGCCGGACATTTTCCACTGCAGTCATTAACTTCACACGTGACCACTTCCCTTGTAGCAGAGGCCGTGTTGTGATGACGATGACATTTTACTGACTCACTGTATCACATGATGATGGACAAAGTCTCTGAGTTCAGAAAGTAAATGTGGTGAAGTGTGCGTTAGGTTTGGGGCGTGCGTGGAAGCATACCAGGGCCTGAAGTTACACACTACAGCTTTAATGGGCGGCGAGGTCACTCACGGAGACACGTGGCCGAGAGCATCCTCGTCGCCATGTACGGAGGGACGCAGTTTGGGAAGACGGGCTGCAGGACGTAGCTAGAGAAGGTGAGGGCGATGACCGCCAGCGTGGTCGGATACATGATGAGGACGGCGCTCCACAACAGCAGAAACCTGCACCGGGAGAAAGAGGGAGGAAACAATCACCTTTAACGTCTTTACAGACAGACAGATGGATAGACGGACGGACAGACAGACAGACAGACAGACGATGAACAGACAGAACGAGACAGACGGACGGACAGGCATTGGGCGACAGACAGATGGACGGGCAGATAGACAGACGGAAGGCGGATGGGCAGACGGGTAACAGACAGATGGAGCAGACAGACAGACAGAACAGACATGATACAGCAGGCGGATAGGCGGACATCACGACAGCATCTAGTGGACGGACACGCAGACGGACAGACAGACAGCAGGCGGATAGACAGGCGGACAGACGAGGCGGACAGGCGGGCCGGACAGACAGACGGAATGGAGCAGATGGACAGACAGACAGATGGACGAACGGCCGGGCAGATGGAATACAGACGGAGACAGATGGACGACAGACAGGCCAGACAGGCGGATAGACGGGACGAACAGACAGACAGACAGATAGACAGGCGGACAGACAGGCGGACAGGCGGACGGACGACAGATGGACAGACAGACAGACAGACAGATAGACAGATGGACGGAGCAGACAGATGGACGAACAGATGAACAGATAGACAGATGGAGCAGACAGACAGACAAGGCAGACGGACAGACGAAGCATTTGCGACGACAGACCTGACGGGCATGGAGACAGCAGATAGACGACAGAGACAGACAGACAGACGGCAGACAGACAGACAGACAGACAGACGGACAGACGGATAGACAGACGGATAGACAGACAGACAGATAGACAGACAGACAGACAGATAGACAGACAGACAGACAGACAGACAGACGGACAGACAGACAGACGGACGGACAGACAGATGGACAGACGGACAGACAGACGGATAGACAGAAGGACGGGCAGATAGACAGATGGACAGACGACAGAGCGGGTAGACAGACGGACGGACAGACGGATAGGCAGACAGAATAGGCACAGATGAACAGACAGACAGATGAAAGACAGACAACAGATAGACAGAGGATAGGCAGACACAGACAGACAGACGGATGACAGAGGACGGCAGACGGACAGGCGGACGGGCAGAGACAGACAGACAGGCAGACAGATATTAGATAGATAGATAGAGGGATAGGCAGACAGACAGACAGATAGACAGACAGATAGAAAGACAGAAGAACAGATAGACAGGGGATAGGAGACAGACGGACAGAAAGATAGACAGACAGACAGACAGACAGATCGGATAGGCAGACAGACAGAAAGATAGACAGAGAGACAGACAGACGGATAGATAGATAGATAGACGGACTGACAGACAGACAGACAGACAGACGGACGGACAGACGGACGGACGCATGTCTGCGTTCCTCACCCCATCAGACCACCAAAGATCTCCGTCACGTAGGAGTAGTCTCCTCCAGACTTGGGGATGGTGACGCCCAGCTCAGCGTAGCATAGTGAGCCTAAAGCTGCGATGCATCCTCCCAGTAACCAGACCACCAACGCCAAACCCACGGAGCCCGAGTGCTCCAGCACGCCCTTCGGAGAGATGAAGATCCCAGAGCCAATGATGTTTCCTGAGGAAGGGGCACAGGTGGGTGTCAGGACAGGTGAGGATTTTATCCATCCTGGACAGATGGCCTGTCCCTCGCAGGGACACACACAGAGACAACCATTCACTCTCATTTAAAGTGTCCAGTTGACCTGCATGGTTCAGGACTGTGGCAGGAAACGCAGAAAGGCCCTTGTTATAGCCGGGGGCTCAAACCCGGGTCTTCTTGCAGTCAAGAGTGCCAACCACTTTACCACCCGCGAGGCCCCGTCGTTTTATCACAACACACTGTCACGTCGTTTTTTCATGGCTTCACAGCTCCTCCTCAAAGTGGGCGGAGTCGTCATAGCAAAGCGACGTGGTTTTTAATACGTTACATTCCATTACATGTCATTTCGCTTTTATCCAGAGCCACTTACATAAGGAAGAGCTTCAAGTAAACCAAACTAAGGGCTCGTCATAAGTGCTTTTTTGTCTGACGTCTTCTTAGTCTTTGCAGTGACGACTCCGCCCACGATGAGGAGGAGCTACAGTCATGGAAAACCATTTACACGAGCGCGTTCATCTAAGTCAGCTTCAGTGTTGAATGTTTGCATTCATACTCGTCTTGATGACCCCTCTCTGACCCCTGCTTTACACTACACTTGTGCCATTCACCCATTCACGTCACACACACACACACACACACACACACACAGCTCATCTACGTGCAGCGCTTCTTCAAACACACATGGCTTTCATTCACATTCACACGCAGCCAGCACAGCTGTCAGGAGCAACTAGCTGAGCCAGGAATCAAACCTTTCACCCTCTTTCGTTTGAAAGGCGGCTCGCTCTACCACTGATCCACCGTTGCCCGTAAAGATCCAGTGTGCAAGAACTGGTGAAATCAGTTGGTGCGACTGAAGACTGTAATAAAGTGTGACTAGGAACTACGGTGGCCTTCACAGACCAAAGAGTCCTGACAGGTTTGTCCATTCAGGCTCCTGTAGACTCAAAACTCTGTCATTATATACTTTTATACTTACTTATTTACACTCACTCACATACACACACACACTCACACACACACACACA
>NW_025321426.1:0-31717 GCF_019176455.1 Solea senegalensis
TAGTTATGGAAGTCTACTTACATATATTAACTTGTTTTCACGGTCACACATATATGTTAGTTATGGAGGTCCACTTACATATATTAACTTGTCTTCATGGTCACACATATGTTAGTTATGGAGGTCTACTTACATATATTAACTGGTTTTCATGGTCACATATATGTTAGTTATGGAGGTCTACTTACATATATTAACTGGTTTTCATGGTCACATATATGTTAGTTATGGAGGTCTACTTACATATATTAACTTGTTTTCATGGTCACATATATGTTAGTTATGGAGGTCTACTTACATATATTAACTTGTTTTCATGGTCACATATATGTTAGTTATGGAGGTCTACTTACATATATTAACTTGTTTTCATGGTCACATATATGTTAGTTATGGAGGTCTACTTACATATATTAACTTGTTTTCATGGTCACATATATATGTTAGTTATGGAGGTCTACTTACATATATTAACTGGTTTTCATGGTCACATATATGTTAGTTATGGAGGTCTACTTACATATATTAACTTGTTTTCATGATTAAAAACCTCCTAATCGCTGCAAACGAGCCGATCAAAATATCTCCTCACTGACGCTCTCGTCAGCCGCGCTGTTTCAGACCAAAACCACACCCCCAGAATGTGGACGGTGTTGTGATTGGCCAGCCAACGAGAGCTTTCCCACTGTCCTGTGATTGACCAGGTACCTGGAAGTGACATAATAGATAGGCCAGCTCTCAGATACACAGCTCCCCCTCTGGCACGGTGGATGCTCTGCATCTCAGCAGCTACAAACGAGAGTAGTTCTTCTTCTTCTGCGGTTGAATGTACGCAACCGGATGTGCCCGGACTAGTGCTCGCACCAGGAGGCGCTACGGTGGTGAGAGGAGTGGTGAGGTATACTGATGACATCATCAACATACGGAAGTGCCGATCCGCTTCGCAGAGCCCAAGAAAACAATACAACACTATTTTCTCAGCAGTGGCTGAAGTGTTTGTTCTGAAACTTTAGGGTTTCAGAAACGAGGTCATGACGCACATACACACACAAACGCAGCGTTAACTGGAGCTTCCGGTCTACGTCGCCTTTAATTAAGTTGTTATTAGGTCCATAAATGTCACTAAAAACAGTTTGTGCTATATTTCAGCTTCTTTAATGTGAATATTTCTTATTTTTTTAACACTTTAACATTTTATGAACCAAACTAATTGATTAATTGAGAAAAGCATCGACAAATTAATAGTTAGTCGTAGCCCAATTTCAAAATAGATCACATAGTATGTGATATTCTAAATTCACAAATATCACAATCATGGAAATTCACCAATATCAATTTTTTTGTGCGTTTATTATCGCGACGTATGATGTTATCATATATTGTCTCATTGCTAACGAAGAAGTATATGAGCTAAAAAGTCAAAAAGTCCATTTTAACATAGCTACATGTAATGATATTCAAAACACAAACATAGATAAATTGTGACTTAAAAGTTTGGAGACCAAAGACATTCTCCCCCGTGACCCATCTGTGGGCCCTGACCCAGACTTTGGGAATCCCTGCTCTATAGGGCACACAAAAACAACAAAAAATAATAAACTGTGTAAACTGCATACATTACTAACTTGTGTTGTTACTAATTGTGTTATTATGACTTTTCTTTAGATTTCAAATTTTAGAGTAAAACTTGAGCCAAACTTGTCATTTAAAAAAAAAAAAAAAGATTTGTTTGTCCTCAGCTGTTCCTTGACATTTAAGACTTTTTTTTTGTTAAATCAGCCCACACAGCTGTTGGTGACTCTTTGATTTAGTCGATGACGTCTCCCACGTCTCCCACACGGGGACTTTTCTCTCTCTGTTATTACACAGGAGATAAATGAACACAGCAGCATGTGTGGGAATGAATAAACACAACGGTGACAAAAAAACCACAAACCTGCCTCTGGAGTTCTGAGAAAAAAATGTAAATACATTCTCATGCTGCGTTTAAAGAAGTGCTGAAACATTCAAATGTATGCTTACATTTTTCGATAAAAATCAATTAAATCTATATGAGAATCCAACATTTTAGGCAATTAAATCTGTAGTACGTAACTTTTAAATAGAAACAGAGGAGTTCCCACAATGTTGATTAAATCTAGTACAAGTCAGTGTAACAGTGTTTAGATCACGTGTTGCCTGGCGACATTCCAACGCTCTCCAAAAGACTGAGGCAGTCACACATGTAGTTTAATTTTTAAACTGTATGGAATTAGATTTGTGTCAATATTTTCAAACAAAAATATTGTATTTTATTTGTTTGAAAATTCACTTTTTGTTTGCAATGAACAGAATTTAGTTTGCTCTGACTCTTTTGTGTTCCCTGATTTGTTCTTTGTACCATGGTTTTTTGTTTGTGGGCGGGCCTTAGGAAGCTGCCTGCTGATTGGCTAGTGAGTTTTGGAGCGACAGCTCAATGGACCGGAAGTCATCACAGGCCATTTCTCAATACTCAACTTGGGAAGTGTATACTTCAGAAGTACGCTGGGAGTATATAATTGCCAAGTACGGCAGTACACAAGTATGTGGTTGTTTCTCAATACTCAAGTATGCAAGTATGTATTCTTCTGCTGTTTGAATGGTGGCTGGCGCCAAGTGCTGCAGCCTCATTACCGCCACCTACGGTGGTGATAAATAAACATATGAAATACTTTTAATAAATGCATATATATTGTTATTATTTTTACATTTTAAATATTTAAATTTATTAATTTATCATTTATTAATTTATTTCTATTAAAATATACAATACAAATAATACAGTATGGAAAATAGATATAGTACAGCATTGTAGAGTAGTGTATATATATATATATATATATATATATATATATATATATATATATATATATACACACTGTATAAATATATATATAAATGACGTGTACAAATATATACTACTCTACATATCTAATATTTACATATTATATTTAAATACAGATACAATGACCATGCGACTTTAATATAAATCTAACATTCAAAGAAAAAAAAACCATAATAATAATAATATACAAACTTTCAAACTGTCAGGTCAAAAGTTTCCATTAAAAACAAAATAACACGTCAACAACAAATCTATGGATCACATCGAGCATCTAATGACGGCGACGTCTGAGCCAGCGGATCATTTCATCAGGACAGGCCGAGGTAACGCTGCTCTGTGCTGGGCACAGTGAGCGCCGAGCGCCCACATAAATACTATAAATACGTCAGATCTTAATACACAAACCACATGTTTGAATTCTAAATGACTCGTTTCTCGCCTCAAATGATGTTAAAACTTTGTTCCGGGACACAGAAAAATATTTATTTCAGATTTATATTTCTATTATCTGCTGCTATGTTCCACTGAAATGTATTCTGGGATACATGGCCATCCCAAGTACGCTTAAGTCACTTCCGATATATACTTGGTAAAAATGGGCGGAGCGTAAACACTTCCGGGTTTGAGAATCGTCCTCGCTGTTCGCTTACTTGAGATTTGGAACAGAACTTGGACTGAGGCTGATGACGTTTTCACAAGTACGGATATTGAGAAACGGCCACAGGCTTGGAGTCGCTGTCCATCTGGAACTCATTCCCCAAGTTGACGTCCAACAAAATAATTGTAAATATCTAATGTTTATACTCTGACCAACTTTAAGATACTTACAATTGATTTGTCGGATGTCATTTCAGGGAGCGCAGACACAAAAGAGTTCGAAGCAAACGATATTTCGATCAGTGCAAACAAAAAGTGCATTTTCTAACAAATAAAATACAATATTTTTGAAAAAATCGAATTTATTGCTTCTTAAAAAAATACTGACCCAAATCTAACTCCATAAAACTGTTGCTAATCTATGTGCGCAAAAAATAGCATGTAGCTTGTTGTTTTTGACTTGTGTTGCTAGCAATGGCTAGCCCAAGATAGCTTAGCCATGTTTTTTCTTACACCTTCTCAACTCGAACGCATTCAACGCACAGTTCTCAATTTTGATGTAAATAATATCAGGCAGAATCACGCTGACGTACATTTTGTTCGGAGTGTGTTACGTGAAGTGGCTAAACCTGTGTTTTCGTTTAGAGAGTTAGCCTGCTGGTTCTCAGCAGCAGGTGGCGCTCACTTACAGAAAAAAATGTAAATATCTCTTTTAAAAGTCGTGTAAAAGTGAGTGAGTGAGTGAAGCTCAGATAGTTCCAGTAAATGTGAGCTGAATCTGAATAAAAAGCCACTTTGTGGTCAAACAGTCTTAGTTAACACTTTCCACTGTGACCCAGATTCTTCGCTCTGCTTCTTATTTCCTCTCAAATTCGCTGAAATGACCCTTTAATCAGGTGAACCACTGTGTGGTTTTATTTTAAACGTTAAACACATGACAAATACACGAAAACAGTCATTTTTCACACGAAAAAGCGAAGTTAAAACAGATAAATATGAGGAAATGATTGCATTCGCATCCACTTGATTGCCACCTGTTTACAGGTGTTTTCTTGAACTGCGTCAATGGCGTAAATAGTGAGCGTAGAAGACAACATTTACACATTCAAACGTGTTAGCTGGAGACAAAGATGGAGGAACATGTTTGTCGTTTACTCACCGTCGCTGTTCCTGGAGCTTCTTCAGGTAAAGACGTCAATAAGAAACTCGAATCTTCCACCGCGAATCAAGCGAAAAACAAACCCAAAAAACCCCCCCCAAAACTACTACGTCAAACACACTAGACGAGTTCAGTGAAACAAACACATATAAATATATATAAATATTTGTTCTTTTTTTCGTCTCGTCTCAGAGGGAAGTGGAGGACATTGACGCTGAAGGTGAGTTCGTTCTTCCGTTTGTCTCCGAGCTGTTGCTGCTGCTGCACCGCCCCCCCGGGACACTCCACCTTCATCTGCCTGTGTGTGTGTGTGTGTGTCATAAATGCTCACCTTGTCAGGACCAGTAGTCCTCATAGTCCTCACGAGGTCCTAACCTGAACCTCAAAGGTTAGGGTAAGTCACTAACTGGTTTTAAAGTTTGTAGAGTTTGTTATTAACTGGTTATAGTTCAAGTTAGTGTTTGTCATTAACTGGTTATAGTTAAGAGTTACTGGTTATTTTCTTATAACAAGATACATAATTGTGTCATCACAGGATAGTGAAAACTAAATATATTACTGCTCTAGCTCAGAATAACCAGGCTCATTTTCTCTCTCTGATAATGAGATATAACCAGGTTGGTTCTTATGAGATAATAAGACAAGTTCATCAGATTATCTCCTGAAGTGACACCGGTGCATTTCCTGCCTGTTTCTCTTTATCGTATATTTGCATATCAATCATCTGATGATAAAGTAGTGAATGCAGAGTCATGTGACTTGGCAGTGAATTCTCAGTGTATCTGTTCTTACTCGGGTTACAGAGGAAATGAGGCTTGTGTGTCTGTTCCTCTGATCGATGACACAGAGGTGTTTGTTTGTTTGACAAAAACAACTCTCTGAACTAGTGAAGAAGAAAATGAGAAAACTTTAATTAAAAACAGAAATCAGACTGAAACTCGACTGTTAATCCAACAAATGCTTGAAGGGTTTAGTGTCGACTTTTCGTTGTTTGGAGAAGCAGGATTCCAACCAGGACTTCTGTACCGCAACTGCCCGAGTGTACTGACCAACCAGGTCCTGGAGCTCCTGAGGAACACACACACACACACAAATAGAAAAAACTCTTCTTAATACAGAGATGCAGACCAACTAATGTTACTGATGTTTAAATAATATAGCGTTTTGGGGGCGGAGCTGAATTTTGCGACGTTGAGAAGATTTTGTCAGGATTGTCCTTACCCAAATACTAACAGTTTAGCCGCTGTGCGAGAAAATATATTTTTGTTTAAAAACAAGAATATTCCTGGAACGACTGGAGCTCCCCCTTGTGGCACATTTGTGATTATTGTGGTGAATTTCTGTCATCATGATAATCGACTTATTGTGAGTGTTTTTTTATCGTGATGTGATAAAAATCGTACATTGCCCGATCCCTTGTTATCCCCCACATTTACATCAGAGGTGCTCCAAGCAATTAAAACACTACTATGATAATAAGCACGTTTGTAGACTTGTAAATAATTCACATGTTTATTTTGGTGGTACGTTGTTATTTCACCTGTGAGTGGATGTTGTTCTCCACCTCGGCAACGATGTGAGTCACACCTGGACTCATCACATCCTCCTCGTCTCCATCATAAGTGAACAGCAGCTAAGGACTGATGACACTTTGATGACACTCACTCTCCCACACCAAAGTCCAGAGAGAAAATCAGTGATTTTAGCTGCTGGTCTACTGCTGCCCTACTTTGTGTCACTGAGGTCAATCTGAATGAAGGTTTTTAAATAACAACATAGTTAGTGATGGAGGCAGCAGTGGATCAACAACTCCTGTGTGTGATGTTAAAATCAGTGATTTTCTCTCTGGACCTTGGTGTGGGAGGGTGAGTGGTTTACAAAATTCACTTTCCTGTTGGAAAAGTCTGCGTCACAGTGAGATAAAGACGTGAACATGTTCTTAAAGATATCCTAGACTTAAACAGACAGATAGATTTTATCATGCAAGTCTTTACTTAAGTTGGATAAAATCAAACCAGTGTTTTTTATGTTTCCTATGTCAGTACATCCAAAGTGAATGATCACTTCTTTACACAAACATCTGTGGGTGTGACTTTGCTCTCACTGACATGAAGAGTGAAAGGATATGTGATGAGGTAGCGGGCGAGGCTCTTCCTCTCTGACGCAGGAAGGTTGTAGAAGAACACGTGGACTCCTGTCATGAAACTGGGCAGATTCGGAACAGCAGCTGACGGACCTGGACTCTCTGTGTCAGAGCCAGGCGGCGGTGGATCAGCTGCAGCAGGGGCCAGAGCCTGAGCTGGAGCTGCTGTGCTGTGATAGTATCTGTCAGTGACGTTCAGGGAAAACATTTCTTCATGAGCTGCTGTACTGATTTAAATCTGCTGAAAACGTGGGAAAGATACATGAATGTTGAGATTCCTCTGGAGGCCAAGTGCTTCCTGATCAGTCGCTCAGTTCCATACCAGTTGAACCCTTTGGTGGAGTGACCGATGCGAGGAAGATGAACGCTTGCTGTGTGAGGAAAAGACAAAGTTAACAGGGTTTTAACTCACTGAGTCACTGCAGAAAAACAACAACACACACACACACAGACACACACACACACTAACTCAGCTCAGGGATTCTCATAGACTACATCAGGACCCAAAGCAGAACCGTTTAGTGAGTATATATGTATATGTAAATACTAAAATGAGTATATGTGTGTGTATTTTCAGTATTCCTCACTTAACATCACTGTTTCAAGTCATAATTGACAACTAAAATAACAATAACCTAAGCGATAAAAAAGCTAATGGTTAAATGAGTTGCTGGATTAGCTGAATAATTCTTAATTATTATTATTATCATTATTATTATTGTAATAGTTTGATACAGACAGCAGCTTCAACTGTGCAAACAAGCACAGAAGGAAGAGAGTAAAATCAAATTCCTCAGTAATTACAGTGTTTTCACAGGGTGTGTGCATGTGTGTGTGTTTGACTGTACCTTTGAGTCGTTTGGCCGCCACAGAAATCTTCTTCAGACCCTGGTCCAGAGCAGAGAGGAAGATTCCAGACAGACTGTTGTGTTTGTCTCTGTGCTGAGCCACGATCAGAGCCAGCTGAGGTACAGAAACCAGGTCACACACACACACACACAGGTAATCAGACGTTTATCATCTATCACACTTTTATCACTCGCTGCTGCTGCTGCTGCAGCTACAATTCTGTCACCACACACACAAACCAAAACGGATGCATGACAGTGAAACTGCTGACTAATAATTCTGCAAACCAGCGCGTGCATGCACACACACACACACACACTTTACTCATATTATTATTGTTGTTATTATTTTAATTGAAGATCCTTTACTCATAACACTTGTTACAAGCATTTACAAAAACTCAGTGCAGAGCAGCGTAGGGCTTTTATTTTCTTCGGGGGAAGTGACTTTGACGTGGCCTAACAGTCAGTTTTATCCTCTGTTCTTTTGGGACTGAGACGTGTGTGTGTGTCAGAGCGTAGAGTAAAAAACTACTACTACTACTACTGGTTTAACTCTGACCTCAGCCTAACTTTAAAACATGTCTTCACCTAAAAATGTAGTCAATTACGACTTGATTTTTGTCCCCATAAAGAAGACAAGACAAATATGACTGCGTAAACAGATGTACGTCCCCACAACATAAGGAATACCAGGCTGTAACTAACAACTATTTTCATGATCCATTATTTTTGATGATCCATTTGTTTCATGAACCAGAAAATATTTCCTACATGATCTCACATAGTGTCTCTTTAATAGGGATGCACGATATATCGGCATTAATATTGTTATCGGCCGATGTTTGTCATTTTTTAACATATTGGCATCGGTCCAATGAGTAAAACTGCACCGATTTTAACAACCGATGTTTATACCTGTCTAATTGCTGTTTGTGTATGTGTGTCGGAAAGGGGAGGCCATGCGGCATTTGTTTGGGCATATGACAGCGTCAGTGGCGCAAGCGCAGCACAAGATGTGTGTGTGTGTTGAGGAGAGAGAGAATGTCAGCGGTGTGGGCGATTTTTCAGGGTGTCAATAGAAGATACGCAAAAAGCATTATGGAGGGTTCTGCGTCAAGTCATTCAATACCACAAATTTGATCATGTCATTTGAAAAACCGCCACCCTGAAGTACACAAACAACGGCAGGAAGCTAACGCTAGTAACATTAGGCAGCAGACAAAAAAGACTCGACCAAAGGAAGAATTTGGCCAGGGCAATAACGATCAAGGTAATGGAAATGATTGCTCTTGACGACCAGCCCAGGGTTCCGAAGGTTGATAGCGCATTTTGAACCCCGCAACAACCTGCCAAGTCGGCGCTACTTTTCCTGATGTTTTGCAATTGAATAAATATCTGGTTGCCATGAATACTGGCAAGTTTGATAAAGTATTTTAACATGTTTTCTTTATTATGGCAGCTCTTAGTAGAGCTTGTCAGGTATTGTTTCTCATATCTGTTGTGTAGTTTTATTGTGAAGGGAAGTGGGGCGGTTGTTGTTGCAGGGAGGAAGGGTTGTTGACTTTATTTACATACCCAGTATAGACGCCCTTATCTCGGTTACAGTAACTTTGGCAGGGTATTATTTTTATTTATGTTCATGTTTGTAATTTATGATCCAAACTTTCTCACAGGAGTTTAGTGAGTTGAGGGAGTTAAACTGTACTTTCATTTAGTTACACACTTGCTACAAGTGGTAAAGGTTTCTAAAAACCTTTACTTGTAGTAGGTTACTTGTGTCTTATGTGACCTTGTTATTTGGAGGTAAAACATGTTTTGAAAATAAAGGAAGACATTCAAAAATTCAGCTTGCGTGATTTTCATTCTGTACAAACTTTTATCATCTCAGAAACTTTTTTTTAAAACATATATCCACATCGGTAGATATCGGTTATCGGCCATAGCAGCAATATTAATATCGGATATCGGTATCGGTGGTAATAGTCATATCGGTGCATCCCTACTCTTTAACTGTTCCAGACAGTTACTATGTACACTGATAACACTATATACATGCATGTATATATATGTGTATATACATATACATACATATATACATATATGTGTGTATATATGTATATACACATATATATGTGTATATATACACATATATACACATGTATATATGTATACACATACATATATACACATACATATGTATATATATGTATATAACTAATACTTACAAGAAAGTAATCATGAATTTCTTAATTTTCTTCTTTTTTTTCAATTTCTTCTTGATTTCAAATTGAGCTCATAAATAAACAACTGGTGATTGTTTTCAAAGTGGATGAATTGAGTCATCTTTGGTTCATAAAATGTCAGAAAGTGAAATGATGATGTTCTCAAACGTCTTGTTTTTGTCCACAAACACAAAATGATTCAGTTTGAATGATTTCTCTGTTTTATGGTGCAAAGAAACCAGAACATATTCACATTTAAGAAGCTGGAAAATCACACAAACTGGTTTTTATTATTAAAAAGGAAGGTTTATTTGTTTCACATTGTCTGTATGTTTTGTGTATGACATAATAATGAAGATAATCAGTCAGTGAATGCAGAGTTAAAACTTACTCGATCTTGGCCGTCCATTCTGGACTGTTTGTCATCGATGGGGAAGACCAGCACGTTTCCAAGCTCCAGATCTGAGACAAATACAAAAGTTCACACTTTCTACACATTTTCAAGGACTTTCAAGGACCCATTCCCTCAAATTCAAGGACTGAATGTGCTGACACAGCATAAGAGGCAAGAAAGAAGTTACAGGTTTCCGTAAGAAGCCCCCTCGGTTGTTATAAATACTGTGGTCTGCTGCTGTATAAACACAAACGCTCCCTCAGTCAGGTCTGATACTACTGCATGACAGTGTTTTCAGATGAAGGAATGCAGCAAACTAATAACTTTTTTTCTGTTCTGGGTTTCTGTTCATGACGTAGAATAATAACGTCAACAACCAAAGCTTTAACTCAGAGATGAAGGAGATAAATGCTGCACGTCACAAACAAGCTTACCTTTCATCTTTCCTGCCAATTCATACTGCTTTCGTGGTTCGTCAGATCTCGTCTCTAGAGCAGTAAACAAACCTCCTCTGCCCCAACGCCCTGAGTCATCTACACACACACACACACACACACACACACACACACAGTTAAAGTAAAGGTTAACATATAGGTCAGGGTTTTTTGGAAGTGTGTTTGTATGACATAATGACACAGTCAGCATCTCACACACTGTCACTTTGTAAACCACTCACTCTCCCGCACCAAAGTCCATAGAGAAAATCAACTGGCGGGGACACAGGAGCTTCTGGTCTGCTGCTGCCTCGTGTGGTCACTTTGTGTCAGTGAATATCCAAATGTAGGATTTTTAAACACCAAAGTCATAAAATAAGACATTTGAAGTGATGGAGGCAGCAGTGGATCCTGTTTGTGTGATGTTAAAATCACTGCTTTTCTCTGTGGACTTTGGTATGAGAGAGTGAGTGGTTTACAAACTTCACTTTCCTGTTGGAAAAGTCTAAATAAAAGACGATATGTATTCATCACACAGACACTCAGCTGTGTTGCTATGGTGATTCAGAGAGCTTGCTCACCAACACAGTGGACAATGACGGCGTCTTCCTTCTGCGCATGAGGATGAGTGACGTCCCCGAGGACGTAGTGGATCGCTCTGCTGTCGTCGGAGTCTGTGGAACAAACACTGCTGACATCGTCCAAGTCCTCCTCGTCTTCCTCCTCCTCGCTGTCCACAGACTGAAGACACAGCGATCTGTAGCCACACGAGTCCCACCAGGCAAGTCTGCAGACGCGCAAACCAAATAAAACACAAAGTCACTGACGACATAGCTGTGTACGACAAGTAACAGCAACATACTGAAAAAAAAAATGTACACACATATATATATATATATACACATATATATGTGTATATGCTAACTGAAGTCGTAATATTTGGAGAAAACAGTGGTACTATTGGTAGAATGATGTTGTATGTGTGTCGTTTCATGCTGAAAATAAGGTCATAATAGTACGATAAAAAGTCGGAATAGTACGATAAAAAGTTGCACAATAAAAGGTCGTAATAGCGCTATAAAAGTCATAATAGCACGATGAAAAGTCATACAATAAAAAGTCGTAATAGTACGACAAAAAGTCGTATTAGTACAATAAAAAGTCATAATAGCACGATAAAAAGTTGTACAATAAAAAGTCGTAATAGCACGATAAAAAGTCATAATAGCACGATAAAAAGTCGTAATAGTATGATAAAAAGTCACAGTAGGATAAAAAGTCATCATAGCACGATAAAAAGTTGTACAATAAAAAGTCGTGATAGTATGACAAAAAGTCGTAAAAGTACGAAAAAAGTCGTAATAGCATGATAAAAAGTCGTAAAAGTATGATAAAAAGTCGTAATAATACGATAAAAAGTCTTAATAACGATAAAAGTAAAAAGTCGTAATAGCACGATAAAAAGTCGTACAATAAAAAATCGTAATAGTACGATATAAAGTCATAATAGCACAATAAAAATTTGTACAATAAAAAGTCGTAATATTACGACAAAAAGTCGTAATAGTACGATAAAGTCGTAATAGTATGATAAAAAGTCTTAATAGCACGATAAAAAGTCATACAATAAAGTCGTAATGGTACGATAAAAAGTCATAATAGTACAATAAAGTCGCACAAGTCGTGATAGTACGATAAAGTCGTAATAGTATGATAAAAAGTCTTAATAGCACGATAAAAAGTCATACAATTAAGTAGTAATAGAACGATAAAAAGTCGTAATAGTACAATAAAAAGTCGCAATAGTACGATAAAAAGTCGTAATAGTACGATAAAAAGTCACAATAGTACGATAAAAAGACGTAATAGTACGATTAAAACGTTTTTAGATGATGAGAATTAAGTTGTAATAGTGCGATTAAAAAATGGCGTTATATGACGAGAATAGAGTAAATATTTGAAGATAAATCTCAGATGATGATCAGATGAAGAGTGTGAAACATCTTTGGTTTTTGCTTCTTCGGAAATACTCATCAAAAGATCTTGTAAAAATTGTTTAACAAACTCTGTTCAAAGATATTTGAAAGTTCCTCAGGAAACAGATTTAAAGTGAAGATTTTGAATGTTGGAATGATGTAAATATCACATGGATGGAGGCATACACCATTAATATAAAATCATGTTAGTCTTCAGTATGGCCCCTAACACTCTGTCACAGCTGTGAAACTGTTGCAAACAAACAAACTCAAATTAAATTCAATAAAGTACAAACACAACATATTTAATAAGGAATAGAGCTCCGTTGTCTGACGTCACGCAACTGGAACAATGCCATTTTGGCAGGAACAGTCGGATACATTCACTGGATTTAAACCAGCACTGTAAGTCTTTTCCTGCCAACATGGCGGAGTAAACAAACCAAGTCACATGACGTCCAGAGCTCTATATGCAACAGTCTTCCTTCTTCCTCACAAGTGATCAGGAAAACAAACATTACCTATGTTAATCTACCGATGAGACGTCACTCTCCCTCTCTGCCTGTCTGTCTGTCCCTCTCTGTCTCTGCAAGGACTTCTCTCTCCTCTGGATGTACAAACCTGTCAACTGGTGGAAAGTCAACGCAGCGCGACTCCGCACGTGTCCTGCAGAGGGCGCCCTCTGCTGCCGGACTTAAATTGGTTCATTTATTTAACCTTAGCAACAACCCTTATTGTTTTATGATTTTATGATTTTAGGCATTTTCATGATTTCTGTGTAAAAACTTACGAACCTGTAGAACAAGTAAACGTTATCTTCTGAAACCTTATGGATACGATTCAAATTAAAGGGGAATTCCGGTATTTTTCTACCTGGGCCCCATGTTTATAAATATAGGGCTCCTCTGAGTCTGGATGTCATCCTCCACAGCTCACTATCATTCCAATCCCACATCCAGTATACTACTACTAAATATAGTAGTATACTACTACTACTAAACATCCTACTCTCTGTAATTCCTCTCCATTTTCTGTTTACTGTGGTCCTGCTGACTGTTTTTTATTGTTTGTTTGTTTTGTAAAATGTTGAGTGTCAAAAAGGTGCTTATAAATAAAATGCATTATTATTATTATTATTATTATTATTATTACTATTGTTTTTATTATTATTATTATTATTATTATTATTATTATTAATAATAATAACGATAATAATAAATGTGGGCGTGTGTGAATAATACTTAAAGTTTCATGATTGGTCCAGTCGATGGCCTCAGGCTGAGTTAAGTTCATAAAAAGTGCTGGTTTTTCTCCAGTAAATGGCCGGGATTGTTATTGTAAGAGATGTTCTGTTCTGGCAGCACAGCAGTGCAATAACCCCACCAGTCTTGTAACAAAACCATGGCAATGTTGCCAGACTCTTACAATGATAATAATAATAACAATAACAACAATAACGATAATAAGTGATTGGCATAAAAAAGCTCTTTTTATGGAGATAACTAAGAATGGCACTATTGCCCGTAAGATCACGGCTCAAGGCTGCTGCCCGAGGCAATCTGCAGGACCAACCATGAAACCTTTAGTAAGTTCTATTCACACACCCACAAAAATACCGGTATTCCCCTTTAAAATTAAGTACAAATCAAAGACTCCTCTTAAATGAAACATTAATGTGATCTGAGAGTATTTTAGAGCTGTTGAGAACTTGAAGCAGATTTGTTAACAATAATATCGCAATAATGTCGTAACTGTGACATACGTGACACGGCGTCGCACAGTGTCAAAGGTCTGACCTGCTGAAGCTTGTGTTAGGATTAAGGTTCAACCATCTTTACTTGTTCTTGTGTTTTTGCTCTTGCTGTCTCTTCTTTGTGTCCTCCTGAGTCTTGGCTCTCTTGGCTGCAGCCTCTTCTCTCTTCTGACGCCTCAGCTCCAGCTCGGCCTCGGTGAAAGTTCTCCTCTTCTTTGTTGGAATCCCGGCAGCGAACGACGGCGTTCCCTGTGAGTGAACACAGACAAAAACACGGACACTTGCAGTCATTGCAGGTATCTGGGATTTCCTCATTAGTAAACCACTCACTCTCCCACACACACACACACTCTCACTCTTCCACACCAAAGTCCACAGAGAAAATCAGTGATTTTAACATCACACACACATGAGTTGTTGACCCACTGCTGCCTCCATCACTAAGTTCTAATGTCTGACTTTGTCACTTCAGTGTTTGAAGTCCTTTGTTCAGATTGACCTCAGTGACACAAAGTGACCACACGAGGCAGCAGAGGACCAGCAGCTCCTGTGTACCTGTGAGCTAAAATCACTGATTTTCTCTCTGGACTTTGGTGTGGGAGAGTGAGTGGTTTACAGACTTGAGTTTCCTGTTGGAAAAGTCTGTCTGACAGTGAGATAAAGACGTGATGTCGTAGACTGGATTTGAATCGGTGAGTCTTCAGTGAAGTGGCTGAAACCTTGGTGTTTTTCCTTGTGTCTCCTTCGTTTACATTACTCACAACACAGTCAATGTGTGTACAATAACACTTGTAAAACAAACTGCACGCTTCAGCAGAACACAATACATCAAAGAAGAGATGGAAAAGCTGTGAATCAAACTCTTTAAAACGAGACACATTCAGAGTTTTTCATTTTAAAACACTGGTGCAGTGCCTGTGAAATCTGATGTGTGTGCGTTTTTTAGTCATTGTTGGTTTGGTGTGTGTGAGTGCTCATTGTTACTATGACACAGTAACAGTTCAGTGACATTTTATTTGTGGAAAGTTGAACTCCATGGTTGCAGGACAGTTGGTTGGTTGTCACTGGGATGCAGAGCTCGAGTTCAGTATGGTGACAGCTGCAGGAACCTGCTGGTTCAGGTGCAGACAGGTGTTCCTAGTCTCACTCAGTGCTGTGTGACTGAGAGGGGGAGTGGCTACAGTAGAGCGGTGCGAGCCAATGTGTGCTTCTTTTACCGATATCTTTAACGAGCTCTTTTGCATTACTGATCCAAACAACGTCAAACTTGGCTCTGCACTTAGTCGTGCCTGTAACACGACACCCGTCAAGTTTGACCTTCGGTTCAAGAGATATGCGAGTAACACACACACACAGACAGACGTTCCTGGGTTTTGTAGATGGATAAAAAAAGTACTTTTTTCACAGTTGTAATAAAAAAAAAGATAAAATCTTACTCCAGCTTTGTGTCGCAGTGCTCGTCCCTCTCCCGCCTGCGTCTGAATCGCAGCCTGATGCTCCTCCACCAGGCGATCGAAGGCATTGAGGTCTTTAGAGCTGGTGCACTGCCTGTAGTCTTTGCCCTCAAAGTAGTACATGTGATCTGACAGAGACAGCGTCAATATTGATCATGTAAGCAGATTCAATATGAGATCAGTTAGTTACAGCAGGTTGGTGAAGCTTGGTTTGTGTGAGGAGCCGACGCATCATGACAATAGCGCCCCCTGTACTGAGAACAAAGTCTACATCAGCTTAATCTCACTGTTAGATACAGACTTTTTCCTGTTTGTAAACCACTCACTCTCCCACACCAAAGTCCAGAGAGAAAATCAGTGATTGTAGCTCACAGGGACACAGGAGCTGCTGCCTCGTGTGGTCACTTTGTGTCACTGAGGTCAATCTGAACAAAAGATTTCAAACACTGAAGTGACAAAATCCGACATTAGAACTTAGTGATGGAGGCGGCAGTGTGTGTGTGTGTGATGTTAAAATCACTGATTTTCTCTGTGGACTTTGGTGTGGGAGAGTGAGTGGTTTACAAACTTCACTTCCCTGTTGGAAAGTCTGTCTGACAGTGAGATAAAGACAAGAACGCATCATAGACTGTAGCTGATGTAGATTTTATCAGACAAGTCTTTTTGTTTCATGTCCTGAAACTCGGTTAAAAACTGAATGAAAAACAAAGTTAGAGTGATGTGAGTTGGTGCAACATACATCTGTCTGATTCCTCCTCTTCCTCCTCCTCCTCCTCCTGCTCCTCCTCCTCCTGCTCTTCTTCGTCCTCATCCTCTTCTTCACTGTGTGAGCTGACATCCTCGTCACTCACCCACTGTCCGTTGCGTGACAGGCCGAGGATCTTCTCCAGTTTCACATCCTGCACGGAGCTCTCTTCTGATGACAGGAGCTTATCTACCCCGAACTTCAAGATCTCGCTGAGCTGCGTGTGGTGCAGGAAACGACAAGTGGTGAGAGCAGAAGTACACCACAGACAGCTGGAGTGGTTAGGTGTAGAAGTGAAGACAGGAACTGTCAGGATTCAGAGAAATACTGCGGCACACACACACGCATGCACACGCGCGCACACAAACACATGCACGCGCATGCACACACACGCAGACACACAGACAGAAACACACACGCACACACCTGCATTCCCTGTGCTGTACTGGTGGTAGGTTCATTCAGTAAAGAGAAGCGTCCCTCTTCGATGACCGTGTTGGTGAGGTGGAGTTTGGATGCGGCGCGAGAGTACATCATCTCTTCCACAGTGTTTCTGGCCAGCAGACGGATCACTTTCACCGGTCTGTGACACAATACCAGATTAAAGGGCCAGTGCAGTGATTTAGGCCTAGCTCTAACTCTAACCTCAATCCATCACAGACCACTCAAAGCTCATCTTTCCCTCGCGCTGCGTTTAAATACACAAAGACACTAATTCTGTTCATGCAGCCTAAATGATGGTTTTAACAAGTCTGACTTACGTGTTCCAGGTATTAATCAAGTTGTCACAGACCTCTATCTAGTCCCCCATACCATAAATTATTACATTGTAAGGTGTTGTATGGTAAGGATGAGGTTCCCGTCTTTATCTCACTGTTAGACAGACTTTTCCAACAGGAAACTGAAGTTTGTAATGCACTCACTCTCCCACACCAAAGTCTATAGAGAAAATCAGTGATTTTAGCTCACAGGGACACAGGAGCTGCTGGTCCTCTGCTGCCTCGTGTGGTCACTTTGTGTCACTGAGGTCAATCTGAACAAAGGATTTCAAACACTGAAGTGACAAAATCAGACATTAGAACTTAGTGATGGAGGCAGCAGTGATCAACAACTCCTGTGTGTGTGACGTTAAAATCCCTGGTTCTCTCTGTGGACTTTGGTGTGGGAGAGTGAGTGCTTTACAAACTAACAGCTATGAAAGGCAGCGTCACCTGCTCTGACCAATGCGATGGCAGCGAGCTGCGGCCTGCAGGTCGTTCTGAGGGTTGAAGTCAGTGTCCACGAAAATGACGGTGTCAGCGGCCGTGAGGTTCAGCCCCACCCCACCTGCAGACACACGCATGACGCTTATGTCAATGAACACATGAATTCATTCATCAAAAAGTGCTGGTAAAATATTTTTTACATGAAGGCATTTCATTTTTAAAATTCACAAACTTTCAAGGATTTCAAGGACCTGTGGGAACCCTGAGTGCAATTTTCAAACATTTTCAAGGGCCTTGAATTTTTTTTCCCAAGTCTCAAGGACCTTTGGGGAAAAAATTCAAATTTAGAAACTTTCAAGGATTTTGACGACCCATGGAAAGGTTTTTGAAAATGACCCTAAAAAGACATGGGTCATTTAAAGTGCTTGGATTTTGTGCAAGAAAGAAGTTAAGTTGATATTTTTTAAAATTCACAAACTTTCAAGGATTTCAAGGAGTGTGGGAACCCTGAAGGGAACAGCGGCAGAGGGACACATTTACCTAAATATCAACTTAACTTCCTTCTCACACCAAATTGAAGTACTCTCAATGAGCCGTGTGTATCAGTGTGTGGATGACCTGCTTTAGTGCTGAGCAGAAAGATGAAGACGTCTCTGCTGCTGAAGTTCTTCACGGCCAGATTCCGTTCTTCTCCTCGGACTGAACCGTCCAGACGCTCGTAGCTGTAATCTGAAGAAGAAGAAACAAAAACAACAATATTTAGTGTTTAAAACAAAATAAATATACATACAGTGATATGAAATGTTTGGATGATACGAAACTCAAAAAAATGCTTTCAATTATTATTCATTTAGATTTGTATTTCTATATTTCTCTATTTATTCGTTCATTTGGACATTTTTATATTCACAATCTAAGTGAGTATGTTAATGAGATGGGCGGAGCTGACTCAGTTAAAAGCCTGATTGGTTACAGCAGAGTGAACATCACTATTACTGTCTGTTTGTGCAACTAATTATTATTTTACAAGTCTAATCATCGGGTAATTATTTTCTCAATGAATTGATTTGTTCAGTAAAATGTCAAAAAACAGATACATGAAAAGCAACTGCACCATAATAATGCTAATAAAATATTCAAATAATTATACTTGTCAAATGTAAGTATGAAATAAGTGGGTTTTTAAGAAGACGTCGTTGATTCTACGAGCATCAGGTTGTTCCTCTGGATTTAAAACTCGACGACCCTAAAATTCTTCACTTCCTGTTTTCTGGTTCTGCCCTGGTAGACAAGTCGACTAAACAAAATTTTACCCTAAAGCATTCTTTGCAAATATTGAGTCAGATAAAGGTGGCCTGCCAGACTCCCAGTGTTTCCATTTATTTTCCAATATGTCAAAATCATTAATTCAAGCCTGGACTGCTAGATGGGGTGTTTGGGGTATGGAGAGAGAGGGGTATCAAAACATTTTTAGATCTGTACATTGAAGACAAATTTGCATCTTTTACCCAATTAGGGACTAAGTTCAATCTTCCAAATTCCCATTTCTTTCGATATTTTCAAGTCAGACATTACACTAAGGAAAATTGTCCACACTTTGAATTCACCCCTACCACTCATCCTTTTCTTGAAAATCCTTTTACTCCCTCCAGACTCGAAGCAGCTGGTATCAAAATTATTCAGATCACATTAAGGATGCCTGGGCTAGTGACCTACATTCAGAGATATCAGCAGAGATCTGGGTTCATTCTTGCTCTATGAAGTCAGGTTACAGGCTAATTCAATATAAGGTGATTCATAGACTACACTATTGAAAAACTAATCTAAACCGCATCCATCGGTGTCTCCTGTATGTGATAAGTGTTGTTCAGCTGAGGGATCACTAGCGCATCTATTCTGGTTTTGCCCAACTCTGCGTAGTTTTTGGACTGCAATCTTTGAGTGGCTGTTGCTAGCCTAACCATGACCTGGCCATCTCTGGATGCTCTGTAATGACCACTGAGCTACTACGCAACGTGCAGATGTCTTGGCAGATAGGAATGGTGGTGGCCAAGAAACTTCATTCCCTGTGCTCCATTATACAGATGGAAAAACTCTGTCTGTACAAACACAATACACAAAACAGATTTGAGAAAACATGGGGACCTTTCTTGGCACAGTGTCAAATCACCTGATAACCACAGGGACTTTGACTTATCTAGCTATATAACTACAGTGTTGGATTGGATTAACTTATTCATGTCATTTTACCTTGCTCTGGAGATGTTGATATGGCGAAAACTTTGTCTGAACGGTATAGCTATCTTGTGTAGTGTCTGGCAGTTTTGTTTGTTTTTGTTGTTGTTGTTTCTCCTGTATGTCCTGTTACTGTCTTTGAAAAACCTGTAAACTATAAATAAAGTATAAAAAAAACCTCAACGACCCTGACTGTAGGTCTCAGGCTGCGTTGTGACCTCATCTGAACTTTGAAAGTGATGAGTGAAATGTTAAAATCATTCCAATAAAAATAAGTAAAAAAAGAAGAATCACTTTTGTACTCCAAATAATCCTGGATAATATCCAACATCCTGGTCATCTGAGAGAACAGCAGGACACGATGACCCCTGACATGAAGAGAGAGAGAGAAACACAACAACTTATCACTGACTTACTTTGAATAAGAAGGAGAAGAGTGTGAGACAGACAGACAGACAGACAGAGCAGTGGACGGACTCTTTGTGCAGCAGAGTCAGAATGCTGTCCAAGAGACAGAGCTTCCCACTGGCTTCAACCAGATGTTCTCCCATCTGAAACGGCTCTGGTTCCACACCTGCACCAAACACCAGAGATAAAATAAAATAAATGTAAATACAAATAAATAAAAAAGAATAACGTCTGCAGCACTGACCGTCAAACAGATACGGGTGGTTGACACATTTCCTCAGGTTCACCAGGATGTTCAAGAGTCGAGTCTTGTTCCGCTGCTCGTTTCCAAACGCCTCTGAAACCACAGAGTTCATCAGATCAGAAGATCACTCACATCAGACAAACGTTATCTACAGACATTAGTAATGTTCAGAAAACATGTAAATAACATTAGTTATCACAACAACCTGTTACAAAGCGTATTTTTGTTTTATTAAGTTGCCTCACAACAAAAATATCACAATGTTAAAAAGTTTGCAAAATTCAGGTTTACAAAAACCTGTAACTAATGTTATTATTATTATTGTTTAAATGTACAAACTGTTGTCAAGTCACAAAAAAACATTTACAAAAGTTACGGAACATTTCGGTCACATGTTACAAAAATGTTACAAATTTAAAAACAGTAAAACCTTTTGTTTCAATTACAGACTGTCAAATCACAATCATTTCCAAAAGTTACAAAACAATTGTGCAGAATTAAAGGTCATAAAACTGACGTTATTTACAGAAATGTTTTTGGTTTGTTTAACATTACTTTATTTGACCACACGATATGTTTACGTGACTAGTGGACATGAAAGGGGGCGGGACGCTTTGGTTGCACTTTGTCCTTCATGACATGCTCCCCCTTGTGGCACTTAGAAAAAGACAGATAAAGATGTGATAAAATTAGGACACCCTATGAAAACACATGTGT
Organism: Solea senegalensis; assembly: GCF_019176455.1. Taxonomy (NCBI): domain Eukaryota; kingdom Metazoa; phylum Chordata; class Actinopteri; order Pleuronectiformes; family Soleidae; genus Solea; species Solea senegalensis. The sequence continues at coordinate 21,401 of NW_025321426.1, forward strand.
TTTTTAACATATTTAGACATATGGATATTTAATACAAATTTTAACAATACTGAGAGATTCAAGTAATATAACTAAACAAGTAAAACTGAAGAAAATACTTTTTAAAACTTTCTGTAAAACGTAATAAAATAAACATGCAATTTCCGGTGAGGAATAAATTAGGACACCCCCACATTTTTCCCAGTTATAATGGCTGATATCACACACAGGTGTATCACATCAAGTGCACATGATTAGAACATTGTTACTCAACATTTTGAAGAAGGCTTGCCCTATTTAAACCTCAGACATTCAGTTTGCTACTGACTGTTGACGTGAGCATGAACACCATGGTGAGATCGAAAGACCTGTCTGAGGCCTTCAGAAAGAAGTTTGTTGCAGCATATGAGTCTGGTAAGGGATTTAAAAAGATCTCAAAAGAGTTTGAAATCAGCCATTCCACTGTCCAGAAAATAGTGTACAAGTAGAGGACATTCAAAAGAACTGCCAACATGCCCAGGTCTGGCCATCCAAGCAAGTTCACCCCGAGAGCAGACCACAAGATGCTAAAAGAAGTCTCCAAAACTCCTAAAATGTCACCACAGGACCTACAGCAGGCTCTGGCAACTGTTGATGTGAAAGTGCATGCCTCTACAATCAGAAAGAAACTGCACAAGTTTAATTTTCATGGGAGGTGTCCAAGGAGGAAACCTTATTTGGACAACAGAACAGAGGACATGTTTCCTGGAAAAGAACCTCGTACCAACTGTGAAGCATGGAGGTGGAAGTGTCATGGTTTGGGGATGCTTTGCTGCAGCAGGACCTGACCAGCTCACCATCTTAGAATCCATCATGAACCCTAACCCATTCTACAGTGTATCAGAGGGTGCTTGAGCAACATGTGAGACCATCTGTAAGAAAATTAAAGCTGAAGCGGAACTGGACCCTGCAACATGACAATGACCCTAAACATACCAGTAAATCCACAAAGGACTGGCTGAAAACTAAGAAATGGAGAGTCCTGGAATGGCCCAGTCAAAGCCCAGATCTTAATCCCATTGAGATGCTGTGGGGTGACCTGAAACGGGCTGTACATACAAGAAACCCCTCAAACGTCACACAGGTTAAAGCATTCTGCATTGAGGAGTGGGGGCAAACTTTCCTCAGACAGATGTCAGAGACTGGTAGAGTATTACAGTATTAGTATTACAAGAAGCGTCTCACTGAAGTTATTTCAGCTAAAGGGGGTAACACTAGGTATTAGGGGGGAGGGTGTCCTAACTTTTTCCTCAGTTAGAATATGCATTTATGTTGATGTCTTTTGTTTAATGAGTAAAACAATGTTATTTTTTGCTGTTTACCTGCAATTATATCACTTTCTTTTCCAGAGATAAATAAAAACAAGATTAGACATTGATATGTGAACATTTCTTAATGTATAACTGAATATCTTATGGGGTGTCCTCATTTATTCACATGACTGTAAATGACCAGGGCTGTATGTTGGTGAGAACAGTGCGTGGTATATGTGGGGTGGAGTGGCTCAGTGGTTAAGACCGGTACCCTGTGTGCGAAAGACATCATAGTCGCAATGGTCGCAAGTTCGATTCCACCCCTGGCTGATTGTACTCAATTCAATTGTAAGTCGCTTTGGATAAAAGCGTCTGCTAAATGACATGTAATGTAATGTAATGTATCTTACCAGAGTTCTTCATCAGAACAGCTTTGTAGTATTTCTTCTGCAGAGCCGACATGCCGTGATAAACCACCAGCTCCACCTTCCTGGGCAAATCTAGAGCCACCTCAGATTTCACTCTGCGCAGAAGAAACGGCTCCAAGACCTTCTGAAGTTCAGCAGCTGACACACACACACACACACACAGACAGAGAGACACAGAGACAAATTCAGATCAACTTCTTGTGTCCGCCCACCCCCGCTCTGCTGATATATACACACAAACACTCCCTCAGTCAGGTGTGACAGTTGTCAGACGAAAGACGCAGCAAACAAATAGCGTCACATGGTTCAAAAGGTTGAACATGAATCGTACCAAGAGCAGGATTCTTCCGTACGTCTGCGTAATACTGCACAAACGTGTTCAGCTCGTCCACAGTGAAGACGCTGGGCTGGATGAAAGTCAGCAGAGAGTAGAGTTCCTGAAGATTGTTCTGGATCGGTGTTCCTGTCAGCAGCACCCTAAACTCTGAACACAACTGACACACACACAATCATCAGTGAGCAGCTGAGGAGACAGTGTTCACAGAGAGGTGAGATGATGAGGAGACAGCGTTCACAGAGGTGAGATGATGAGGAGACAGCGTTCACAGAGGTGAGATGATGAGGAGACAGTGTTCACAGAGGTGAGATGATGAGGAGACAGTGTTCACAGTGTTCACAGTGAGGTGAGATGATGAGGAGACAGTGTTCACAGAGAGTGAGATGATGAGGAGACAGTGTTCAGAGAGAGGTGTGATGATGAGGACAGTGTTCACAGAGAGTGAGATGATGAGGAGACAGAGCGAGGTGAGATGATGAGGAGACAGTGTTCACAGAGAGGTGAGATGATGAGGAGACAGTGTTCACAGAGTGAGAGGAGGAGACAGTGTTCACAGAGGTGAGATCAGTGTTCAGAGAGGTGAGATGAGACACAGTGAGAGGTGAGATGTGTTCACAGAGGTGAGATGACGAGGAGACACTGTTCACAGAGGTGAGATGACGAGGAGACAGTGTTCACAGAGAGGTGAGATGATGAGGAGACAGTGTTCACAGAGGTGAGATGATGAGGAGACAGTGAAGTGAGATGATGAGAGACAGGAGACAGCAGAGGTGAGATGAGGAGACAGTGTTCTGAGGTGAGATGATGAGGAGACAGTGTTCAGAGAGGTGAGATGATGAGGAGACAGAGGTGAGATGAGGAGACAGTGTTCACAGAGGTGAGATGATGAGGAGACAGTGTTCAGAGGTGAGATGATGAGACAGTGTTCAGGTGAGATGATGAGGAGACAGTGTTCAGAGGTGAGATGATGAGGAGACAGTGTTCACAGAGGTGAGATGATGAGGAGACAGTGTTCACACACAGTGACGAGGAGACAGTGTTCACAGAGGTGAGATGATGAGGAGACAGTGTTCACAGAGTGAGATGATGAGGAGACAGACAGAGGTGAGACAGAGAGGTGAGATGATGAGGAGACACAGCAGAGATGATGAGAGACAGTGTTCACAGAGAGACAGTGTTCACAGAGAGGTGAGATGATGAGGAGACAGCTTCACAGAGGTGAGATCAGAGAGGTGAGATGATGATGTTCACAGAGGTGAGATGAGGAGACAGTGTTCAGAGAGGTGAGATGATGAGGAGACAGTGTTCACAGAGGTGAGATGATGAGAGACAGTGTTCACAGAGGTGAGATGACGAGAGACAGTGTTCACAGAGAAGATGAGAGAGACAGTGTTCACAGAGAGGTGAGATGATGAGGAGACAGTGTTCACAGAGAAGTGAGATGACGAGGAGACAGTGTTCACAGAGAGGTGAGATGATGAGGAGACAGTTACCTGTGTCAGAGTTTTATGTAACAGTGACTTTTGATTCTTCAGACGATGAGCCTCGTCCACGACCAGCACCTTCCACTTCCACCTGGAGAACAGAGAACAACCAATGACCTGTGACCTACAATTCACCTGTACACATTCATAATGAACACATGAAGTGATACCCTGTTAACTATAGCACTGTATACATCGACTTATGTAAGACTAACTAACTTTGCCATTTCTGACAGGAAAGTGAAGTTTGTAAACCACTCACTCTCCCACACCAAAGTCCATAGAGAAAATCAGTGATTTTAACATCACACACACAGGAGTTGTTGATCAACTGCTGCCTCCATCACTAAGTTCAAATCGTATTATTTTTTAAAATGATTTTTAAATTATTTTGTGAATTTGGTGTCTGAAAACTGCTTGTGCACTTGACGACTTTCTATCGAAATATCAGTTCATCAATACACGAGCGCCCATGCTTTTCATAACAATAGCCACATGGACAGTGTGCTGGAGAAGAAAACCACATCACCTTCATCATGACATATATACATATTTACACATAGACACATATATACATATACATATATACATATACAGTACACATATACTGTACATATATACATATATACATATTTACACATAGACACATTCAGACCCCTTTAAATTTTTCACTCTTTGTTTCATTGCAGCCATTTGCACAGAAGCCTCTCCTCAGTGCAAGACATATGAAAGCCCACATAGAGTTTGCCAAAAAACACATGAAGGACTCCCAGACTATGAGAAATAAGATTCTCTGGTCTTATGAGACCAAGATTTAACTTTTTGGCATTAATTCTAAGCGGTATGTGTGGAGAAAACCAAGCACTGCTCATCACCTGCCCAATACAATCCCAACAGTGAAACAGCATCATGCTATGGGGGTGTTTTTCAGCTGCAGGGACAGGACGACTGGTTGCAATTGAAGGAAAGATGAATGCGACCAAGTACAAAGATTTCACTGGCTACAGGGGAGTGGCCAACACAGCTGCAACCAATCGGCACCTAATCAGGTGTCTTTTAAAAAGCAGCTCTCACTTGGAAGCGGCAGACGAAGACTCAGGAAGACAAAGACAAAGGAGTCTAACAAGGAGTCTAACAAGGAGGCTAATGAGGCTAAGTACCTGTCTGTAATTGTTTTCTACCTTTCACATATGTGCACTTTTTACATTCCTGTTCATGTTTCTTCTCATAGATATTACAGACCTCACATTCACTCACAACATCACCGTAATCTGTCCTCACTTACAGTGGGTACGGAAAGTATTCAGACCCCTTTAAATTTTTCACTCTTTGTTTCATTGCAGCCTCTTGCTAAAATCAAAAAAGTTCAATTTATTTCTCATTAATGTACACTCAGCACCCCATCTTGACAAAAAAAAAACAGAAATGTTGAAATTTTAGCAAATTTATTAAAAAAGAAAAAGTGAAATATCACATGGTCATAAGTATTCAGAGCCTTTGCTCAGTATTGAGTAGAAGCTCCTTTTGAGCTAGTACAGCCATGAGTCTTCTTGGGAATGATGCAACAAGTGTTTCACACCTGGATTTGGGGATCCTCTGCCATTCTTCCTTGCAGATCCTCTCCAGTTCTGTCAGGTTGGATGGTGAACGTTGGTGGACAGACATTTTCAGGTCTCTCCAGAGATGCTCAATTGGATTTAGGTCAGGGCTCTGGCTGGGCCAGTCAAGAATGGTCACAGAGTTGTTCCGAAGCCACTCCTTCATAGCTGTATGCTTAGGGTCATTGTCTTGTTGGAAGGTGAACCTTCGGCCCAGTCTGAGGTCCTGAGCACTCTGGAAGAGGTTTTTTTCCAGGATATCTCTGTACTTGGCCTCATTCATCTTTCCTTCAATTGCAACCAGTCGTCCTGTCCCTGCAGCTGAAAAACACCCCCATAGCATGATGCTGCCACCACCATGTTTCACTGTTGGGATTGTATTGGGCAGGTGATGAGCAGTGCCTGGTTTTATTTGCTCAGACGTGCACTGTGAGCTGTAAGGTCTTATATAGACAGGTGTGTGCCTTTCCTAATTAAGTCCAATCAGTTTAATTAAACACAGCTGGACTCCAATGAAGGAGCAGAACCATCTCAAGGACAATCAGAAGAAATGGATAGCATGTGATTTAAATATGAGTGTCACAGCAAAGGGTCTGAATACTTATGACCATGTGATATTTCAGTTTTTCTTTTTCAATACATTTGCAAACATTTCTACATTTCTGTTTTTTTCTGTCAAGATGGGGTGCTGAGTGTACATTAATGAGAAAAAAAACTTTTTTGATTTTAGCAAATGGCTGCAATGAAACAAAGATTTAAAGGGGTCTGAATACTTTCCGTACCCACTGTATCTATCCCACCCGCTCCACACACATCCAACACCTTGTTGCAGGGGGCCTGTGGAACTGCCAGTCAGCTACCCGCAAGACTGAGTTCATCTCTGGCTTTGCTACTGAGCAATGTCTGGACTTCCTTGCTCTCACAGAGACTTGGATAACACCCTCCAACACAGCCACCCCTGCGGCTCTCTCCTCTGCCCACTCCTTCTCCCACACACCCAGATCCACTGGAAGAGGTGGCGGGACAGGTCTGCTCATCAACCCCAACTGGACTTTCACTCTTTACCCACTGCCTCACTTCTCTTCACAGTTGTTTGAATTTCATGCTGTAACTATAACTCACCCAAACCTAATCATTGTTGTCATCTACCGTCCACCAGGCCCATTGGGACACTTCTTGGAGGAACTAGATGTCCTCCTCTCAAACATCCCAGAAAATGGCCCACCACTTGTTCTTCTTGGTGACTTCAACATCCAGTCAGAGAATTCATCCGATCTACTTCTTCTACTTTCCTCTCTTTCTCTCTCACTTGCTCCTTCTCCACCAACACAAAGCTGCCAACCACCTTGACCTCATCTTCACCAGAAACTGCTCCACCTCCGACCTCAAGGTAACATGTCTCTGATAATTTCTTCATATCCTACTCTCTCCCAATCTGATGGTCTCATCTCATCAGATATTGCACTTGTCCGTCGCAACATTCGCTCTCTCTCCCTCCTCAACTGTTCTATCGGCACTTCCTTCAGCTGACTCCTTCTCCCTCATGCATCCCAACTCTGCCACAGACACCTTCCTCTCTACTCTGTCCTCCTCTCTTGACTCTCTCTGTCCTCTTACTTCCCGGCGGGTTCGTAAGTCCTCCCCAGCCCTGTGGTTGTCTGACTCAGTGCGTGCTGAGAGAGCCACGATACGGGCAGCAGAAAGGAAATGGAGGAAATCAAAACACCCCGACCACCTGCTTTCCTATCACTCTCTTCTCTCCACCTTCACTGCCTCTATCTCTGCAGCCAAACAATCTTTCTATCAAACTAAAATTCAATCCTCTTTCTCTAACCCTAAAACTTTTCTCGATCTTCTCTAACCTCCTTGACCCCCCCACTCCCCCTCCTCCCTTCTACCAATTCACTTTGTCAACTACTTCACAAAAAGTGATGACATTCGCTCTTCTTTCTCAACCCCACCTCCTGATCTCACCACTCTGTGGTAGCTCCTTCTCATACCGCAAGGAACCTGGGTGTGACACTTTATGACCATCTCTCTGCCAACATTGCCGTAACAGCTCGATCTTGTAGATACATGTTGCACAACATCAGAAGGATACGGCCTCTTCTAACCTATATGGCGGCACAGGTTCTGGTCCAGGCTCTTGTCATCTCACAATTGGACTACTGCAACTCCCTCCTGGCTTGTCCGCTCTGCATCGGCAAACCGGCTTGCTGCCCCCTTACTGAGAGGAATGCAGAGGCATTCGCAGAACTTGAGACTGTTCACTGTCCTAGCTCCTAAATGGTGGAACGAGCTCCCCATCGACAGCCGGACAGCGGAAAGCCTCCACATCTTCCGCCGCCAAATAAAAACACATTTCTTCCGACTCTACCTTGACTAAGACGACGGCGACAAAAATAAACAAAAAAAAAACTTGCTTATACATCGCACTTATGACTAGCACTTCATAGTTTGGCTTACTTGAAGCTCTTACTTACTTCTAGCTCTTATTTGTACCCAATTGTTTAAATGCCCTTATTGTAAGTCGCTTTGGATAAAAGCGTCTGCTAAATGACATGTAATGTAAAAAGCCTTTCGACCGTGTAGAGTGGGGGGATTTATCTATACGCTCTCCATTCTTTCCACTTTCCAGGAGGATGCGTCAGGGGTACCTGCTATCTCCGTTACTTTTTGCCATTTCTATTGAGCCTCTTTCTATGGCGCCTAAGGCCCTACCGAATTCTGAAGGTATCTCTGGGCATGGTGTGGAGCATATGGTGTCTCTTTATACAGATGATCTGCTGCTTTATATAACAAACCCAGTGTCCTCTGTTCCTTTGATTCAGTCTGTCCTCGAGATTACTCACACACTACATTCCATGTTTAAAGCCAATCTCACTCCTTCAGTAGCCAAAATGAAATCAGACTTCCAACGCTGGAACAGTGCAATGCATTAAGATGAATATCTGTTTTTCTACACCTTCCCATATTTTTTACCAATGAGTATCTTTAGACACTAGATCAGGAAATCACTACATTTGTATGGGGTGGAAAGGTCCCTAGGATCAGTGAGGCAGTTATAGGGGTGGCCTTGTGCTCCATAATTTCATGCACTATTATTAGGCTGCTAACATACACACACTTGTTTACTAGCTTAAACATCCTGATGTTTGGTTTGTCATCTCCCCACCCCCACCATCATTCCTTAAACCCTCTGGTGCAGTCCACTTTAAAAATATGGATACAATTCCTCCGCCATTTTAAGCTCTCCTCGCCTCCTTTCTGGGGCCTATTGACAACAACCATCCATTAGCTTCCTCTATTTTGGACTCATCCTTCACTCTCTGGGCGAAGCAAGGCCTTAATAGCTTCAAAGACCTTTTTGATGACGGTATCTTTCCTAGCTTCAACACTTTATGTCTTAAATTTAATCTGCCACGCACACACTTTTTCCTTTACCTTCAGGTCTATAATTTTGTGCGCACAAGATCCGATTCCTTCCCTGGGCTCCTCCAGGAACTACAATGGGAGAGCCTTTTTAGGCGATCTACTAGCCAGAAAGGACTTGTATCTATAATTTATCAATGCACAATGTCACTTAATAGTGACACTCCCCACTCCCCAAGTTAAAACCTGCATGGGAGGGAGAGCTGGGTATGGTGCAGACAGCTGATTGGTGGTCATTGGCTTTGACAAGGGTCAATTCCAGTGATCCAGTTGAAAGTATTGCAGAGCCCACCTCAGCAAATCCAGATCCACAATGTGATCGCTGTCACACTGCAGAGGCAAATCTTTCACATTTGTTTTGGTTGTGCCCAAAGCTTACGACATATTGGTCGTAAGCTTTCATTTTTTACCTATTTTCAAAACTGTTAAAGCACAGCATAAAATATTACAACATAGCAGTTTGAGCACAAGCAGAGTTTTGAAAGACAATACCACAAAATCTGAAGGCGAAATCAATAAATAATGTTCTCAAATCAATATAACATGCTCTTGAATTAAGATAGGAAGTAACCCTCATACTGTGTCCCCGTGATCTTAAATCACTGATTTTCTCCATGGACTTTAGTGGTTTACAAATTTGACTTTCCTGTTGGAAAGAGAGACAAAGACATGGACATGTTCTGAAGATATCGTAGAGTCTTTGTTATATGGTTTGAAAATCTAAAAACAGACGTGTTTTCACTTAAAGTGAGGTTCTGTGTCTGTGTAAAACACACCAAAAACTTCAACTACCCCTTTCAGGTATAAATGTTTACTTATTGTATTATATGTAAATTACGGGGGTTGGGTTATGTTTTTGTTATAGTTTGTTATTTTTTGTTTAATTCAGGCCTATATTCCATGTTGTTATATATTTCACCCTAATTTAAAATATTTACATCATGATAAACCAGCCCGGTACGCGTGTTCATATGGGACTATCTTAATTCAGAAAGATTAAGCATTTATTTTAAAAACAGTTCAAACTCACCGTTTCAGGAATGAGGTGTCTTTGAGGCAGAGCTGTAACGCAGCAGAAGAGTAAAGACAGATCACTTCAAAGCACGAGTGAAGCTTCAGATCTTTGTGTTTTCAGTAGAAAAGTGGCCACAGACCTCGTACGTGGTGAGAAGAACGTGAAAATCCTGCATCGATCTTTCTCTCTGAATCTCAGCTCGTTTCTCTTTGTCTCCTTTATAACACAGGACAGTCAGTGACGGAGCAAAGCTGAAACCCAGGACAAACACAAACTCACTACTTATACCAAATACTACATATATATGACGGATTAAACCCAGGTTATACAAATGGCAGCTCGTGGGCCAATCTGTGAGTGTGACATATATTTATCTTATTTCAAAGAGAAACAAATACTGTTGCTAATATTGTGAACTTTATTGATTTTATGCAGTTTGAGTTGCACCTGGGTCAAATCTAACAAGCACATCATTTTTATTTCAAAGACTTTTTTGTTTTTACAGTGATCCCACACACGTCCGGGAAAATGTCTGACCAATATTCTACGGAAAATATGAGAATGTGTCTGTGAAAAACAGATTTTAGGCACTTAACAAAAAACTCACCGAATAAAATCCATTTTTTCACTTTGTTTCCATAATTAAAAAGACTTTTCCAACAGGAAACTGAAGTTTGTAAATCACTCACTCTCCCACACCAAAGTCCAGAGAGAAAATCAGTGATTTTAGCTCACAGGGACACAGGGGCTGC
>NW_025321427.1:0-10335 GCF_019176455.1 Solea senegalensis
ATATGAGAAAAGAACAGTATTCAAAACTTCAGACTGAGCATTCCAACTGGTTTACGATCAGTCGTCACACAGAATACAATTCAATGGAAAACCTTAAGGTAAAAGTTGCAAGCTGTTTTTGTGGATGAAAGCATCCTGAGTAAGGATCAGTTTTTGTGTATATATGTGTCATAGCGGTTGTAGCATTCTAGGGGTGAAAAATAAAGACAGTGAAATGGTGTAACACGTGTAGGGTGTGGTGTGGTGTAGGTCTTCTTGCGCCCACGAAGGTGACACAGAAACTACGTCTGCACGCCACTTGTTGTCTTCTTTCTTCGGCCCCTTGGTCGCCTGCGTGCCTGTTACGAACGCAAAGTCTTACTTAGCAGCCTCTGGAGTTTGTAGTTTTCCAGGAGCACCAGCAGGGGGTGCTGGAACCTTTCTACAGTGGCTGGCGTGGATCCAGGTAGCCCGCTCAGCGACCTTCACAGCAGTGTGGGTTGTCAGCAGGATCTGGAACGGACCTTGCCACCTCCTGTTCCTCCACGACTTCCTCCTGAAGTCTTTTATGACCACAAAGTCACCTGGTTCGAGCTGGTGCAGGGGACCACTGGCTGGAACAGGGAGGGCTGCGATCACCTGTTTCTTTACATCAGAGAGCTGTTTGGATAAATTGGTACAGTAGGTTAGTGTGTTGTGATCAAAAAGAGCTGTTGATGGGGGTGGAGATCGGGGAGCTTCCACACATACAGAAGGAGGAGTTGCAAAAAGAATCTCAAAGGGGCTTAAGTTAGTTCTGTTTCGTTTTCGCATTCTCATATACATAAGCACTAGAGGAAGTGCTTTTGTCCATGGAAGACCTGTGTCTTCACAACACTTGGCCAGCTTGTTCTTTAGTGTTCCATTCTTCCTCTCTACTGCACCTCCACTAGCTGGGTGGTAGGCACAGTGTGTTCTCAGGTTAATGCCTAAGTATAGGCTCAGTTCAGTGATAGCTGAATTAACAAAATGGCTGCCATTATCACTGGAGATTTTAGCTGGAATTCCCCATCTGGGAATGATTTCAGTAAGAAGGGCTTTAGCTACTACTGAGGCAGATTGTTTTGAGGCTGGGAACACTTCAACCCATTTGCTCCACATGTCTACCATCACTAAACAATGAGACTTTCCTTCTGATGGAGTTAGTTCTACAAAATCCATCATGACATGCTCAAAAGGTCGAGTTGGTTGAGGATGAGCAGCTTGTTGGGAAGGTTGGATTGCCCTGCCTACATTGTGAGTAGCACAGATAACACAGGCTTGGCAGTGTTTTTGAGCATAGGCAGAAAACCCTTTTGTGAACCAAAATGTGTTAATCATTTGCTGCATCCCTCCTTTTGATGCATGGTCAGACCCCTGCGTCAATTTAGCATAGTGAGGGAAGAAATGGGAAGGCAAACACGGGTTGTTGTCGGGGCCTATCCAGATGCCATCATGACATGTAGCACCTGCGTTTCTCCAAAGTTGCTTATCTTTTGGAGATGCAAAAGATTGAACAGCACTGAGGGAAGATGGCACGTCAGAAGAAACTGAAACCAAAGTATGTGATACAGAAGAGTTAGACAAAGGGAGAAGAGAAGCTGCCTTTGCAGCTGCATCCGCTCGAGCGTTACCTGTAGAAATTGGGTCAGAGGCATTAGTGTGAGCAGCACATTTACACACAGAAATGGCAGAAGGAAGAAGGATGGCATCTAAGAGATCTGCAATGAGTGTGTGATGCAAAACAGGCTTGCCATCAGATTTCAGAAACCCTCTATGTTTCCAAAGTGCACCAAAGTCATGAACAACACCAAAAGCATATCTGGAATCAGTGTAGATATTTACAGATCTACCCTTAGCTAATTGGCAGGCAGTCGTTAAGGCCACAAGTTCTGCAGCTTGAGCTGAGGTGGAGAGATGATGACATCATCACGTCATAGTCAGAACAAACAGCAAAACCAACACGGCAGAGACCTGTAACTGGGTCTCTTGAAGCAGAGCCATCTACATAGAGGACAAGGTCAGGATTTGTCAAGGGCGTTTCTGTCAGATCAGGTCTTGGAGAACAAGATGCTGAAAGTTCAGCCATGCAATCATGAGTCTCACCATCCTGTGGAAGAGGGAGCAGAGTAGCAGGGTTAAGAACAGTACACCTCTTAAGAGTGACATTAGGCATGTCAAGAAGACACGTGTGATACCTAAGGTGTCTAGCAGCCGAAAGGTGTGAAGTTTTCTGCTCAGAAAGGATCAAAGAGACCGCATGTGGCACAAGAAGAGTCAAAGGAGCGTAGCCAACTATATCTCTTGAGGCCAAAAGGGCTTTTTCAGCAGCTGCTACAGCTCTGAGACATTTTGGCATGCCTGCTGCAACAGGATCGAGTTTACCCGAGAAATATGCCACAGGACGGAGCCTATCACCATGAGGTTGTAGGAGGACAGAAGGCATGCAACCCGAACGTTCATCCACAGTCTGAGTGAATGGTTTGGTTGGGTCAGGAAGTCCAATTGTGGGAGGAGACTGAAGTTGAAGTTTCAAGTTCAGGAATGCAGTGTCTGCTTCCGGTGTCCACTCAAGTTGTGAGCGACAGGTCATGCCTGATTGGTGACACAAGGTCCTGAGGGGTCTTTCAACCTCAGAAAAATTAGGGACAAAAGCGCGACAGTAGGAACACATCCCCAGGAAAGATAGCATTTGTTTTTGGGTAATTGGTTTTGGAATCTTTTGGATAGCTTCAATATGTTTTGGAGACATAGTTTTGCCTTCACCAGAAATTATGTGACCCAGGAAGGTCACAGCTTGTCTGACAAATTGTAGCTTGTTTAAGCTGGCTTTGTGTCCTTCTTCTGCCAGATGTTTGAGCAGTTTGATAGTGTCAGTTATGCATTGTTTTTCAGTTGGAGCGCAGATCAGAAGATCGTCTACATATTGTAGTAAGGCAGTGCCATCAGAGAGCGCTAGAGGCGACAATGATTCGCATAAAGCCTGATTGTAAATTGTTGGTGATTCAGTGAAACCCTGACATAAACGGGTGAAAGTATAACCTTTCCCGTTGAACTGGAATGCAAACCAGTACTGAGAATCCTTGTGAACAGGAACACTGAAAAATGCATTTGATAGATCAACAACTGAAAACCACTTAGCAGAGGATGGAACTTGTTAAAGCAAAGTGTAGGGGTTAGGAACACTTGGTGTTCTGGCATGAATAGCTGCATTAACTGCTTTTAAGTCTTGAACAAATCGCCACTCGGGTAGAGATGGTGGTTCTCTAGCTTTTTGAACTGGAAAAATAGGAGTGCAGACAGGTGAGTCATTGCATGGGATAATAACACCGGCTTCCAATAAGGATTTAAAAACAGGTTTAATGCCGTCGACGGCTTCCGGACGCAGAGGGTACTGAACTCGTTTTGGTCTGTAGTCAGACTTAGGAGCGACTATTACAGGTTCACAATTTTTTATGAGACCTATATCATATTTGCCTTGTGCCCACAATTTGGGTGGGACTTGTGCAAGGGCTGGATGGATCTGTTCTGCGGAGAGCATTTGGTGTATGTGTTCGGTTTTATCAAGATTGTGGTCTAGCAAGTAGACAGATTTCAGAGTAGCCACAGTTAATTTGCATGCAGTTTTGAAAACACCCCCTTTGGCGAGTACGACACATGTGGGTCAGGTGTAGATTGCCAATCTTTGAGCTCAATGCATGATTTTGTCCATGGACCTAAATCTCTCCATTGATCAGTTTGTCCTTTGGAAAGCGAAATATGTGGATGTGAATTGTTAATCAGAAAAAATCATTGTTGTTCAGCTGTTAAGCTGACAGAAAGTGCACATCGCAGGTCTGTCCAGTAGAGAGAGTCAGTCAGTAGAGTATCTTTGATGTCAGTCCACCATTTAGTTTCATAGTCTCTGTCAAGGTCAGTTGTCACGTGTGACGTGCAATGGAGTGCCTCAGGCTGCATGAAAGCTGCAGTTGGGCTAACCAGTGCATGTGCACGTTCAGTTAGAGATGGAGCCAAAACACTCTCAACTTTCCATTGGTATATGTAGAGCAGCGAGGAGATTAAATCAGGTTGATACTTAGCCATTATATAGGCTTCAGGATTGGGTGGAGTTGTTCGTCTCACAGCTTTAACTCCTTCTGGTGTCGAAATCAGGTCGATGCCAAAAGCCATCATCAAGTCTCGTCCTAACAAGTTGAATGGACAGACTTGGGAAAGCAAAAATGAGTGCTTTACTTTAGTAAATGGTTCAGGATGAGAACACGTAATTGGAGATGTATAGTTCTCTTTCACTGTTGTTCCACATGCACCAATGGAATACATGAAATTGCCACTGAGTTTGGCCTCAGGTATTTCAGAGTATTTTAACACTGTGCGTGTTGCACCCGAGTCAACCATAAATGTAACATCTTTTCCTGCAACATTCAAAATCATAGTGGGCAGTTTCTGCACCATTGAGTCATCATACATGGTGTATGTTCCTATAGGTTTAAACTCAGTTTTTCTCTGTAAAACTTCAATAGTATCTGTGAGTAGTTGGTGTTGTTGCTGCGGTGTAAGCGTGTGAGTGGTGTGTGTGTGTGTGTCATTCTCACTCCCCTTTTCTGAAGGTTCAGGGTAGGCTGTCTGGGTGACGCACGCATCTGGTCCTCCCCTCCCTCGTCTCTCAGATCAGTCAGATGATTGTTGCCAACGGTCATTTCTGCTTCTAGGTGGAGCACCTCTTCCTCTGCCTCGGCCTCGGAATTGTGTGCAATCCTTTGCCCAATGTCCTTTAGTGCCACACAGGAAGCACACATCGTAACCTGGTGGTGGTCCCATTCTTGGACCTGATCTCTCTCCTTGCCATGGCCTGCGTCCCCTCTGCATGCCTCTTCCTTCTGACAGCAGGCATTCACTTTAACAAGGTCACAGTGAGCAGGGGAAACCTCAACCAATTTCAGTCCTAATTGTGTGACAAAGTCCTGATACTGTCGGTCTGCTAGATCAGCATTGTCATTAGTGTCCCAATTCACCGTTTGTGGTCTGAAGTCACCATCTCTTGGGAAAATGTCTTTCACCTTGGAGAAATCAGATGGTTTCATGTATTTCATCATGACTCTCTGGATTTCGCCTGAGGTTGGTGTGAAATCTTTGATGAACTGAACATAGGCTCGTGCCATGGCAGCGCCACCTTGTGCAGGCTTTGGGAGGTGTGATGCTGCATCAATCATGTCCTGAGTTGTCCATGGGCGGTAGACAAAACCTGGATTTCCATCCGGACCCATAACTTGCACCATTGGCATCGTAAGAGCTGAATCTGATTGTTGTCTGGTGCGTGCTGCAATTGGAGGGGAGAGGGAGGAGGAGGTGAGGACACTGGAGCCTGGTGAGGGAGTGTTCATGAAAGAGGATGTGGATGACATCGGTGATGACGTGGCAGATGAGGCGTTGTATGGAGGAGGAACCGAAGGCGGAGCCATTGCATCTGGAGGGGGTCGTCTTCGAGGGAGGGACCAGGAAGCGTCATCAACCAGAGAGCTCTGACCGCACCCTGTCAGTTTAGGATAGAGAGAATTCTTTTTACTCTTAGGTTCAAAATCACTTCCTTTGTCTTTCTTATCAACTTTCATACATGTTATCATTTTGCACACTTGTCTCCTTTCTCTCGTTTCACATTCATCTTCCCACTTTTTCAGACATCCTTCATTCTTTTCAATCTCTCTCATTTTATCACTTTTCACTCTCTTTTTGCTCATAATTGTCTGTCTTTCTTTCTCAAGACTTTCACGTAATTTTTTCAGTTGAGTTTTGCTCAACGATCCCGCTTCTGGGAATCCATGATTTTTTTTACCCAGTAATTTAAACATTCAACACTTTGATCCCCATATTTTTGTTTCATGGCCAGAATAATTGGACTGTCTGGATCATTTTTCGCTCGTTTACTTCCTTGGGTACCCATGTTTCCTTTTTACCAAGAGTCCCTGACTCTTTTGATTATTTACCTCGTATAGACCCTGTCTACCGGTAAGTCCCTGACTTCTAGTAAATAATCCTAGGTGTAGGTCTTTGACGCCTATAACCCACACCTAACTTCAGTGAGAATGGAACGTTCTCACCTACCTCAGTGAGAGTGGAAAGTTCTCACCTACTTCAGTATCAGACCATAAAGATCTGTACCTACAACTCAGTATCAGATTATAAAAATCTGTACCTACAAACTCAGTATCAGGTTATAAAAACCTATACCTACAAACTCAGTATCAGGTTATAAAAACCTATACCTACAAACTCAGTATCAGGTTATGAAAACCTATACCTACAAACTCAGTTTCAATTTCAAGGAAGTAAACCCCTTCAATCAAAACCTACAACATGACAGTTCCGTGTCAATGTTCCAAAACAAAAAGGAACTAAACGATGGAAAATGATGACCAGCAGTAATGCAAGTATCCACAGACTCAGAAAATACATAAAAAAAACTAAAAACTTTTCTCTATTGATTACAGAATCATTGTCATTATTCATGAATCATTGGTAAATTTGGAATTTGGAAAGTCAACATCTCACCGTCTCAAACGGACTTTATCTTGGATCGTCGTGGAGCCAGTCAGTCAATCAATTGGATCGCCGGTCCCCTCTCTCTGAATACTTGGTTGGAGGTAGAGGAAGATCTCCTGGATTCCAGGTGCGCGCTGCCGACGTCCTTTTGATCCCGACGGACTCTCAGACGATCCCACTTCTGACACCAAATTGTTGTGGGAACTTTTGTGAGTGAGATGAAGCACGAGAACTGAGTCGGATGAATACAAGCAAGTTGATTTAATCTGAGTTGCAACCAGAGGAGCACAGTTTACAGAGTCGAAGAGTCTGCAAAGTGAACAACACTGAGCAGAGAGAAACAAGGCGTATATAAACATGTCTTCAGCAGTATGTGTACGTGATACAGAAGAACAGAAGGTTCATTGGATAGAGTAGTTGTCTGATATGATGCCAATAAACTGTTGTGAGAAACTAGCAGATATCAGTAGAGAACAGGGAGTGTTTCTTGGGAGGACAGGGACCTTGAGATGAAATGGGAAACTTATAATTGCCCTCTACACCTCGTGTGACCCAAGAAACAACTAACCACTGAACCTTGTGTGACATAAAGAAACTGTGTGTCTGTGTGCATGCAATATGCCATTACACTGTCGCCAGCCCCTCGGCTTACGGCCACACCACCCTGAGCACGCCCGATCTCGTCTGATCTCGGAAGCTAAGCAGGGTCGGGCCGGGTTAGTACTTGGATGGGAGACCGCCTGGGAATACCAGGTGCTGTAAGCTTTTACGCTGCTGCTGCTGCTTCCTTACAAGAAACATGGGCTCGCAATTAAATTGACGCACAGGCACGGGTTGATGTCTTTCTGGTTTCAGCTTCGCTTTGCTTTTCACAGAAAAAAGAGAATGGTGCACCGTTCCTGGTGGCACTGCAATACCAGGTCAATGCAAGGAGTGAAGAGAGCAAGCCCCAGTTTTCACCTCCCACTGCTCAAAAATGCATTTAATATTTAATCCCCATTTAGAGGACATATCAGATATTAAACTGATAAGAACAGATACTACACTTGATCTTAGCCAAAAGGCCGAGAAGCGATGGCCCACAGGTGTCTGGGGCCAACCCAAGATCTTGGCACACAAGTCAGTTGTTGTGGTGCCATGTTTTTAAGGGCGCATAACAAAGGCTGCTGCTGCTGATCACCTCCGCCCCAAGGTTGACCTAAGTGCACCTCTGAGCCTTGACAGACAGCTGCTTGACATTTGACACACTCAAAGGGCGCAGCCTTACAGCAAAGCCCACCAAAAATAACTTAAACGTCCTTGAAACTTGAACGTCCCTCTCCACGGAAGTCTTTAGTAAAAGGCGAAAGACTTGTGCATTTTGAAGAGAAACCAGAGTCAACGTAGCCCCTGTCCTGGAGAGCAGCCGAGGAGTCTATCCGCCGGAGTCACCACAGTCTCGGTCGACCGGCCGGCCGGCCACCTTGGGACGGCCTTCCTTCAACGTTTTTGCTTAGTCGGCCAATAAACCGCCCAGATTTGACTGCATGTTTGGAAGCACTTTCCTACTGTCGGTTGTGCGCTGCAGTTTTCTATCAGTCGCTGAGGCTGTGGCACATTCCTCGCTCACTGGCACACCTCCAACATTTAGTGGTAGACGTGAGTGCATGAGCAAAGCAGCTCCGTGTCACACTGAGCAGTACAAACTGCCGGGCCATTTCCCACCTCATCCGGGCTTCTGAAATGGTGAGTTGCTCCTGGCATCACTTCAACATCAGGTCACTGCACGGAGTGAACAGAGCAAGCGCCAAAGTATTAACCCTTGGCATGATGGCCATGGATCCATCTCCAACAATCGAGTTCTTCTACAAAGAGTTGGGAAAGGGAGCGTGACATTTGCTTTGAGCTGAAAGACAACACCCACAACCATCACGTTCCCAGCAACTTGGAAAGACTGGGGATGTTGCTCCGCAAGGACGTGAGAAGTTTGGAGATGGGCACACAACGTTGAACTTCGGGCGGCTGACCTTTGCTTACAACGACATCATCGGGGGAAAGCGCGGACGCAGCACCCCACTAGCAAAAATTATGCAGTCAAGACTCCCACGTTTGGGGAATTTGCAGGGGTCAACACAGCCGGAGTGCAATGGCTGAGCCACGCGCAGGGGGCCTTGCCCAGTCCATAAAAGCAGTCTGTGTCCCCAACCCCCCGGCTTACGGCCATACCACCCTGAGCACGCCCGATCTCGTCTGATCTCGGAAGCCAAGCAGGGTCGGGCCTGGTTAGTACTTGGATGGGAGACCGCCTGGGAATACCAGGTGCTGTAAGCTTTTACACCGCTGCACGCTTTTACACTGCTGCTTCCTTACAAGAAACATGCCCCTCCACGAGCAGGGGCCTTGCCTAGTCCATAAAGGCACTCTCTGTCGCCAGCCCCTCGGCTTACGGCCACACCACCCTGAGCACGCCCGATCTCGTCTGATCTCGGAAGCTAAGCAGGGTCGGGCCGGGTTAGTACTTGGATGGGAGACCGCCTGGGAATACCAGGTGCTGTAAGCTTTTACGCTGCGCTGCTGCTGCTGCTCCTTACAAGAAACATGGGCTCGCAATTAAATTGACGCACAGGCACGGGTTGATGTCTTTCTGGTTTCAGCTTCGCTTTGCTTTTCACAGAAAAAAGAGAATGGTGCACCGTTCCTGGTGGCACTGCAATACCAGGTCAATGCAAGGAGTGAAGAGCGCAAGCCCCAGTTTTCCCCTCCCACTGCTCAAAAATGCATTTAATATTTAATCCCCATATAGAGGACATATCAGATATTAAACTGATAAGAACAGATACTACCCTTGATCTTAGCCAACAGGCCGAGAAGCGATGGCCCACAGGTGTCTGGGGCCAACCCAAGATCTTGGCACACAAGTCAGTTGTTGTGGTGCCATGTTTTTAAGGGCGCATAACAAAGGCTGCTGCTGCTGATCACCTCCGCCCCAAGGTTGACCTAAGTGCACCTCTGAGCCTTGACAGACAGCTGCTTGACATTTGACACACTCAAAGGGCGCAGCCTTACAGCAAAGCCCACCAAAAATAACTTAAACTCTTGAACGTCCCTCTCCACGGAAGTCTTTAGTAAAAGGCGAAAGACTTGTGCATTTTGAAGAGAAACCAGAGTCAACGTAGCCCCTGTCCTGGAGAGCAGCCGAGGAGTCTATCCGCCGGAGTCACCACAGTCTCGGTCGGCCGGTCGGCCGGCCACCTTGGGACGGCCTTCCTTCAACGTTTTTGCTTAGTCGGCCAATAAACCGCCCAGATTTGACTGCATGTTTGGAAGTGCTTTCCTACTGTCGGTTGTGCGCTGCAGTTTTCTATCAGTCGCTGAGGCTGTGGCACATTCCTCGCTCACTGGCACACCTCCAACATTTAGTGGTAGACGTGAGTGCATGAGCAAAGCAGCTCCGTGTCACACTGAGCAGTACAAACTGCCGGGCCATTTCCCAACTCATCACTTCAACATCAGGTCACTGCACGGAGTGAACAGAGCAAGCGCCAAAGTATTAACCCTTGGCATGATGGCCATGGATCCATCTCCAACAATCGAGTTCTTCTACAAAGAGTTGGGAAAGGGAGCGTGACATTTGCTTTGAGCTAAAAGATAACACCCACAACCATCACGTTCCCAGCAACTTGGAAAGACTGGGGATGTTGCTCCGCAAGGACGTGAGAAGTTTGGAGATGGGCACACAACGTTGAACTTCGGGCGGCTGACCTTTGCTTACAACGACATCATCGGGGAAAGCGCGGACGCAGCACCCCACTAGCAAAAATT
>NW_025321428.1:0-19357 GCF_019176455.1 Solea senegalensis
TGGAGCTGGAGCTGGATGTGGAGCCACTAATAAGGCTGGAACTGGCAGTGAGGCTGCTGGAATTACAGCAGCTGGAGCTGTGGTGTGTTCTGCGAGCCGCACCATAATCTCTGCCTCCACCTGCTGTAAAGTCTCAGGCAGTAACCTTCTCCCAATATTTCTTCTTGCCCAAGAAGAAGCCACCTGAAATGGATCCTGCCAGTTCTGATCATTAAAAACCGCCAAACTGTTCACATCCTCCCGGATAATCCCCTTCTAGTGCTGCTGTAGCACCAGGATGGAAGTGTGTTCCCAGTTCTTAGCATTTCCCTCCAATAACAACGCTGTCGCTTCACTGGGAGAAGCTGGCTTAATAAAAAGCGCCAGTGTCTCAGTCATACGGCTTATGTTAGGGGGCGGAGCATCTCGGGAAACATTATTAAGGTGGTGTGCAACTTTAATAATCCGGTGCAAAATGTGCACCTTCTCAATGAAATCCGGGTCATTACTCTCTACCTGATGTGCCCGCTGGGGGCGCTGCTGCTGCTGTGGACGCTGTTGAGGTCGCTGTGGGCGTTGCCATGCAACCCGCTGCTGTCGCCGCTGTTGTGGCCACCGCTGAAATTGGCGCTGTGGCTGACGTAATGGCTGTGGAAACCGTTGGTTTTGGCACCGCAGTGGCTGCTGCTGTGACCTCGACGGTTGCCGCTGAAATTCGTGCTGCTGGGTTCCCTGCTGAAAATAACGCTGCTGCTGCTGCTGCTGCCGCCGCCGCCGCTGCTGCCCTTGCCCTTGTGGTGGACCCTGCTGTGGTTGGCGATCCTCCCAGTATGTCTCCTCCGCACGTTGTGGGGGTGTGCGGTAAAACTGGCAATCCCGCCGTTGCTCTCCGTTATTCCACTGTTGCCGCGTGCGGGAAGGAACGCGGGACGCTATGTTTGCCATGGGCTGCTGAGTGTAACGAGGTCCGGTGTTGAAACGGCCATCAATAAAAGAATCACCTCTGGTGACCGAAGCATAACTCTGCCGCTGTGTGGGAAAGCGGCGTGGATAAGAGCTGTCGTAACGCGGCTGTGAGAGGCCGCCCGTGTCACGCCGTCTGCCGCGTCCGCTCCGAACAAGAATCCACTCACCGTCCCCATCATCATCGTCTCTCCCGTATGCGTCCATGTTTACGGTCAAAGTTGTACTTGTCCCGGCCAGGACAGTACTAATTGTGCAAAAAACACTTAAAGACCGTGAAGAAAGTAACGGTGAACGCCTTCTTCCAAACACGAAAACTTAAATTTTCCACCAAAAAAACCTATGTACAAAGAACACTAAAAAATGCAAGGGTAAGGGTTAGGGTTAGGGTTAGGGTAAGGGTTAGGGTTAGGGTAGGGTAAGGTTGGGGAAAAGGAGGACACCCCCCCCAGAGGGAGGATGTCAGTGCACTCTCAACGACACCGTCCCTTCCCGGAGTCCGCCGCGTCTGGGCGTGCCCCTTGGCACTGTCCAGCACTCCGAAACAAGGTCATTACCCAATGAGAAAACTACGTAGCCTAGAATTGGCCTTGTACGTAATAATGATGTTTTTTTCTCTTTCAGGTTCCAAATTGTCTCAGGTAGGTCTTTCCAGGATTTCCCAGGTAAGTAGGGTAAGTATGTGGGTGAGTACTACGTCTTTTTGTGACAATAACACTGTTTTTTGTTTATTGTATCTTTTTGGATTTCCCAGTGTCAAATTGTGTTAATTCCCCCGAAAATAACAAACTAAAAAAACAAACGAGCTCATATGGTGGGCCTCTGTTGCGACGTTTCGGGCTGAATTGCCCTTCCTCAGGCGAGGACCCACAAGCTGGAGGCTGAGATGCAGCTCCCCTTAAGTACTCCCTCCCCTCTCTCTAGACACGCCCCTCTGGATGCAGGGCGGCACAACAGCTTGTGAATAGGTCAATTTAGGCTTTCTCCTCCTCCTTCTCCCTTTCTTCCTCCCCCTGGCATAATTTGCCCTCTGACCTTTGACCTCTGCTTTCGTCCTTTCCAGTATTGCCTTCATTGTCCTTCTTTTTGCCTTCACCTATTACTTTCCCTTTACTTGGCCTCACTCTCCTCTTTGAGGCTTCATGGGGCTCAGGACGGTTTTCAGGCAGGATCTAAATTATTGGGCTTTTTAATTAAGGGGAGTAGGCTAGAATAGGATTAGGTTTAGATTTAGAAAGGGGCCAAATTTGGGTTTTAGGTTTAGGCGGGGCATCCAATTAGGGTTAGGATAAATAATTGGGTTAGGGGTATGAAAGGAGTCAGAGTGCCCGACAGGCCTCAGGACACACCCTCAGTGGCAGGTCCAGTCAATCTGTGAAACACAGCGGGTACGGTGCGTGACCTGGCGGGTAAGGTTGGGGAAAAGGAGGACACCCCCCCCAGAGGGAGGATGTCACTGCACTCTCAACGACACCGTCCCTTCCCGGAGTCCGCCACCTCTGGGCGTGCCCCTTAGCACTGTCCAGCACTCCAAAACAAGGTCATTACCCAATGAGAAAACTACGTAGCCTAGAATTGGCCTTGTACGTAATAATGATGTTTTTTTCTCTTTCAGGTTCCAAATTGTCCCAGGTAGGTCTTTCCAGGATTTCCCAGGTAAGTAGGGTAAGTATGTGGGTGAGTACTACGTCTTTTTGTGACAATAACACTGTTTTGTGTTTATTGTATCTTTTTGGATTTCCCAGTGTCAAATTGTGTTAATTCCCCCGAAAATAACAAACTAAAAAAACAAACGAGCTCATATGGTGGGCTTCTGTCGCGACGTTTCGGGCTGAATTGCCCTTCCTCAGGCGAGGACCCACAAGCTGGAGGCTGAGATGCAGCTCCCCTTAAGTACTCCCTCCCCTCTCTCTAGACACGCCCCTCTGGATGCAGGGCGGGCACAACAGCGGGCACAACAGCTTGCTACATTGTTGAAATTAAAGAAACACACTCAGTGTAAACATAGCCAAAATCTGGAATTATATAATGAGGTCACACCCTGACGCTGCCGACACCGAGGCTCATTTCACCACCGTGGACAGCGCTATGAAATATCGGCACACATTGACAAATAAACTCATGCGCATGCTCAAGATACAATACAATTTCAAATGCACAAGCTTGTAATACAGCAGCTATTGTTTTCTTTTTTTTAAGAAACAAGGAAGTGTGGTGCGGCGCTGCGCGCAATCCACGTCAACACTGGGCGCAACACACACCGCTAAAACTGGAGACCATTATGGCTACATTGTTGAAATTAAGTAAACACACTCAGTGCAAACATAGCCAAAATCTGGAATTATATAATGAGGTCACCCCGTGACGCTGCTGACACCGAGGCTCATTTCATCACCATGGACAGCGCTATGAAATCTCGGCACACATTGGCCGTTTCTCAATACTCAAGTTAGCAAGTATGTACTTGCTTACTTGGGAAGTATATACTTGAGAAGTACACTGGGAGTATATACTTGCCAAGTACGGGAGTACACAAGTATGTGGTTGTTTCTCAATACTCAAGTATGCAAGTATGTATGTATTGTTCTGCTGTTTGAATGGTGGCTGGCACCAAGTGCTGCAGCCTCATTACCGCCACCTACGGTGTTGATAAATGAACATATGAAATACTTTTAATAAATGCATATATATGTTGTTATTATTTTTACATTTTAAATATTTAACTTCATTTATTAATTTATTTCTATTAAAATATACAATATAAATAATATAATGTGGAAAGTAGATATATTACAGCATTGTAGAGTAGTATATATATGTATATATATATGACGTGTACAAATATATACTACCCTACATATCTAATATTTACATATTATATTTAAATACAGATACAATGACCGTGCGACTAATATAAATCTAACATTCAAAGTTAAAATAAAAAAAATAAAAATAATATACAAACTTTCAAACTGTCAAAACGTTTCCATTAAAATCAAAATAACACATCAACAACAAATCTATGGATCACACCGAGCATCTAATGACAGCGACGTCTGAGCCAGCGGATCATTTCATCAGGACAGGCCGAGGTAACGCTGCTCTGTGCCGGGCACAGTGAGCGCCGAGCGCCCACAGAGGTGGAGCTGATCACCTCCGACAAACGTCGCTGCCAAACTATAAATACGTCATATCTTCGTACACAAACCACATATTTGAATTCTAAAAGACTAATTTCTCGCCTCAAATGATCTTAAAACTTTGTTCAGGGACACAGAAAAATATTTATTTCAGATTTATATTTCTATTATCTGCTGCTATGCTCCGCCGAAATGTATTTTGGGATACATGGCCATCCCAAGTAAAGTCACCTCCGATGCATACTTGGTAAACATGGGCGGAGCGAGAACACTTCCGGGTTTGAGAACCGTCCTCGCTGTTCGCTTACTTGAGAATTGGAACAGCACTTGGACTGAGGCTGATGACGTTTTCACAAGTACGGGAGTACGCAAGTACGCACAAGTACGCACAAGTATGGATATTGAGAAACAGCCAGTGACTAATAAAGTCATGTGCATGCTCAAGATACAATACAATTTCAAATGCACAAGGTTGTAATACAGCGGCTATTCTTTTCTCTTTTTTTTTAAGATACAAGGAAGTGTGGTGGTGCGCTGCGCGCAGTCCACGTCGACACTGGGCGCAACACGCACCGCTAAAACTGGAGACCATTATGGCTACATTGTTGAAATGTATAATAATCATGTATAATGATGAATCTAGATATTATATTTTAGGATAACCAATGAAAATAAGTCTCTCAACCTTAGATAATATGTACACTTGTACAAATAGATTTTTATACGTGTGTTTGTTTTTATTCCCAGATTATTGTGAAATGGCTACAGTGAAACTCAGAATCATCCTCGGGGATAAACGATTCCCAGAGACTGACCCTGCAAGATGGGCTTCCAGAGACTGTTGGTGAACTTGTTCAGAACATAAAGAGGGGTAGAGGAGCACTTCAGGCTGCAATTTATGGATACGGAGTTTGGCAGTGAATTTACCAACTTGACTTCAATGTCAGAGATCCAGGACAAAAGTACCTTAAAACTTGTCTTTGATTCAGCTGCCTCTGTCCTGCCTGGTGGTTCACCCCCTCCACCCTACTCCACTCCTGCCACATCAGGGTCTGGTAATGAGTCATCACTTTCGCTTGTGTGATATTTACAGATATTTTGTCTTCACCTGAGTCCATCCCTTCAAGATCCTCTGGATGGCCTGTTGTTTTTTTTCTTCCTCGATTCCCATATGATTGTGAGCTGCAGCTGGACAGAGCCAATACTGCATTCAAAGAGAGCGGAACTTTATTGAATCCAGACATGAGACTTAAAACTGCCATTCTTGACAGTTTAGCTGAAGAAATTGTTAAATACAAAGTGTACCCCTCAGACAATGAGGTTGAAGAGGTTGCCGAAGCCCTTGTGTCATCACATCCATGTTTGAAAGAGCCAGGCTCTGCCACTGGATATGGTGGCTGGAAGGTGAGCTTAAAGTACAAACTTGCCAACTACAGGAGGAAGCTCAAGCGGCTTGGATGTCCAGAGGGGGAACTGAATTCCCTGACAAATAAACCTGTAGACAAATGCACTCCTGCTTATGGTGTAAAGAAGCCCAGAAGAGCCCAAGTAAATTACTGCCCCACCTACCCATCTGGTGAATCTGCAGAGACACTTGAAAAGATAAGAGAGAACCTGCTTTTAGACGTAAGGAAAAGGAACAATGAGGACACACTGGCAGCAATGATGGAGAAGACCTTTGCACACAGAAGGCAAGAAGTTATTCGTGATGCACCCTTAATTGCGGATTACAAAACCAGATGGCCAGCTCTCTTCTGTGTACGTGAGGTAGGTGAATAATAGCACAGTGCTCATTCACTTTAATTGAAATATGTTGTCTTCATTTAATATGTACAGTGTGATTTATATCAGCCAACAAAATGTGGGCAAGCCTTTGAAGTAACTCGTGAGCTGATTCAGGATTTGGTGATAGATGACAATTGTTGAACTAGTAGCTCATTTCAATGCTATGATAGTCAAATTTGCTTTTGTGTGCCCTTTTTTTCCGTTTAAGCTAACTGCTGAATTCAAGAGGATTACAACCGTCAGTTTGCTGTCCAAGTTCTTCTCCAAGCTGGATGCTCACTCTTCGAAGTTGATGAGGGTGTCTGGCAAGAAAGGTGGCGTTCAAGGATGAAAAATTAGGAGCATCATGTTACCCATCACCCAGGTATGATAATAGAAAAAATGTGAAACTGTCAAACCTGTACAGCTTTAATATTTCAAACTTAATGCATGACATTAAAGAGGAACTGTCAGAGGGTTGGAGAGAAATAAAACTAGATGTGGGTAATGCACTTTTTTGAAGAAGGATCTGATAAATATGAACCTTAGGCAGATGTGACGATGTCCACTGATGTTGCAATGGTAGTTACTGTTTCCTGGGACCACATGCTTTCATTTGACATTTCTATGATTAATGATTTCTATGATTGAACATACAACCACTGCCCCATGGATATTGTGACTTCATATATCATAAACAATGGTCAATAAAGATCGTTACATTTGAAAGAAAGTTTAATTCAATGTTTTGTTTGTGAAATCTTCTCTACCTGTTGATTAATAGGTTATCTTTTTTCAAGGTTTTTATTTGCCATTTGTGCTTAAACAGACAGTCCAGGCACATTGGAAATCTTGTACGGGTTCTCCGAGTCAGTTGTAGAAGTGAGTATGTCCTAAATACTCAGACTGATGCCATTGATGTCAGAAGAGAGTGCATCATCAAAGCCCTGTGTGTGTACCTGAATGAAGAGCCCAAGAACCTTGTGAAAGAATACATGGTATGTAATTTAGTTTTTATTCACCAGTCCTACATATTAATTAATATAAATTTGATAAATGATAGCTGTTTTACTCTGTGTGTGTGTGTAAAATGGGACAACATATCTTTACATATATATCCTATATTTCCCCCTTATTTCTGTGAAGAACACGGATGGTCAAAGCATTGAAGCTGCAATCACGGAGACTACATTTGGAATCTTTGTCATTCGCAAGGAAGGCGAGGAGCCAGATGTTGGACCGGAAGATGTAGGTATTGTTCTGGAGGGTGTGGAAGTTCTGCATGAGTTGGGAAACATACCACTTGCTGTGGTGATGTTGTTCGCGCTTGTTTATGCTCTTGACCTCAGCTACCCGCCAGAACTGAGATACACATTTGAAGCTTTCCAGAAGATCATCTCCATGATGATCTTCTTGATGGAAACGGACTCTCAAAAAAAAATCAAACACTGAAAACTCTACTTGCACGTTAGTCATCCTCAATAGAGTAAACTACAGATAGGGTTACTCTTATGGGAAGGTATTTGAAGCCATTAGAGAATTTACTAAAATCGGAAGCTGTGTTTTTGTTTTAATACTTCTGACTGTTTCTATTTT
The DNA here is from genome assembly GCF_019176455.1 of Solea senegalensis. Lineage (NCBI taxonomy): Eukaryota > Metazoa > Chordata > Actinopteri > Pleuronectiformes > Soleidae > Solea > Solea senegalensis. The sequence continues at coordinate 7,443 of NW_025321428.1, forward strand.
GGGGTTACACATTAAAATGGTTTGAAACAAAGGTAGGGTTAAAAAAAAGTGTTCTTTTCAAAAGGAAACTACTTTGACACTTGAGATATAAGTATGCACAATGCAGTATTTTCAGTTTGTTCTCAAACATTTTTCTTTGCACTCAGTTGCCAGGACCACTTTCTGCATATAGCTTTGTAACCAGCTTTGATTTGATTGTTTTTTTTAGTCAGAAAGCACTAAATATAAACACTTAATGTGAGTTGTTCAATGGTTTTGTCTAAGTGTATAGGAATGTATGTTGCAGATTTCTCAAAAGCCACTTGAGCTCTTTTCTTCGTGTTATTATTTTCCAAACTTGACACCAGCTGGGGGTATATAGGTTGACATTTGTTTATATTGCTGAATATGTATATTAATTGTTTATTTTCTGAATAAGTACTATTGTGTTCATTTTCATGTCTCTTGGGCTAAACCACTTCCACCTAACTTTGTGTTGTTGGCTCAGCACAATTAATTCATGTACTGCACTGTTTTAAAAAGTAGTTGTAACTACCATATTAAATTAAGTAACTCATAATCATATCATACATGTTTAAATGGCATTACAAAATTACATTAGTATGTTACATTTACCCTCACAAATCTAGTTGGACTGACCACTGGTAATTAAGTAACACTAATGCAAATGCATCATGTTGACCCATCATATTTACATTCAGGTCACTCAACAAAATTGTTTCTTGCTAAATTAAAGCATTTTATTTAGGTGGAAATTATTTCCATAATTTTATTATGTTCCGGGAACAAGTTATTTTTTTGAGTGAACTAACACAGAATAGCAACAATGACCACCAGTATATATATATATTAGTGTGTTATTTGACCCAGAGGACCCCCAGAACAATGCAACGTTTGTGGAATGTTTTAAATAAAGTTATGGTTAAAAAAAGTCAGTCACAGCGCACATGTTTTCAATAATAAGCCCTGCCCCAAACATTTCAAGCTTTCACACCGGATTGGCTGACCGTTGTGCCACTATTTAAACTCCTGTGTTGACAGCTGCACCAGAGGGAGAGGAGATGCTGACAGATCACAGATGTAAGTTTGACGTTACTTTGTTTCCTCACTGACATCAGTCTTCTTCTCATCTCTTGTCTTTAATGAAACGATCACAGTCACCTGTTTGTGTCTCACTCTCTGTTTGCAGCATCAACGCAAACCTGCTGCAAACCCGGACTGGTATTCATGGACGGACTGAACTGGATTCGGTTTGCTGGTGTGAGTACAACAGAAACTCATCACAACCAAACAGAAACAAACACACTTAACACTTAAATGTAAGTGTACAATCAAACTTTAACACATTTTTTTAATCATATGACATTTAAACTAATATTTAGTTTGGAATGAGTATCACATAAAACCTGAAGTGGAACTCCACTGAATATTATCATTATTATTATTATTGTTACTGAGTTATGGCGAAAAAAACCCATGTCAGTGTTTTGTAACCTAAGAAAACCAATGTGATGTAAGTAATTATTGAACAGTCTATTTATAAATTTAAATAATGAATGACACTTTAGTCATTTCTTAATGGTGTATTTATGTATTTAAATAGTTAATGACTGACTTCAGTAATTATTTAATGGTGTATTTATTAATATGAATCATCTGAAAAGGCTTGGGTTTCTAGTAACTAACTGGTGCTAACTAACTCAGCAGCCAGGAGTCACACTGTGAGTGGCTAATTGGAAGAATCAGTACAGGAGAGGAAAGTAGAGGAAACCAGGTGCATGTACAGTGAATTTGGTCAATATCGCTCCTTGCAATAAAGAGTTACAGGGTGCAGTCACTTCTCGGCAGGGCCTGCCGAGAAGTGACTGCACCGTACAACTCTGGATTGTTAGGGCTTACATTCTCTGTCTTTTCAGCATGAGCAGTCGAGGAAAACTGGTGCATGTACAGTGAATTTGGTCAATATCGCTCCAATATCTGGCTCTGGTTGTGTGTTTTCTACTTTCATTGGCCACACTATTAAGTACACAGGGTATGATGGTGGTGGCAGTGACACGTGCTGTGGTCTTCTGCAGGTTCAATGTGTTGTGCCTTCAGATGGTGTTCTGCACACTTTGGTTGCAGTGATTTGAGTTCCTTTTGCTTTCTTATCGTGGCCTTTCTTCTGATCTTTGACCTCAACATGGCATGACTGGATATTTTCTGTTTTTCACACCGTGGTTGTGCAAGCAGTTTGTCAAATACTACCAGTAACCATGCCACATTAAAAGCTCCTTGAATCACCTTTCTTCCTAATGCTGATAGTCTGTTTGAACTTGATTTGGGCGTCCTGATCATGTCTACCTGCCTAAATGCAATGACTTACTGCCATGTGATTGGCTCATTCAATCAGTGTGTTCATAAACAACAGAAAATGTGTACCTAATAAATTGGCAGGTGTGTCTGTTTAAATCCAACCAGGATATAGAAGGGATATAGAAAGCAGTTTATAGTAGACATGTAGTTTTTCCTCTGCAGGCATAGATGGGTGGAGTTTGCACTGCAGCTTCTGTGGCGTTTGTTTTGTTCACCGTTGTTGTCGCTCTCCCACAGTGTGTAAGCTGACCATTCGTGCCAGTATTCAAACTGCTGACAGATCACAGATGTAAGTTTGACGTTACTTTGTTTCCTTGTTTCCTCACTGACTCCAGTCTTCTTCTCATCTCTTGTCTTTTAATGAAACCATCACAGTCCCATGTTTGTGTCTCACTCTCTGTGTGCAGCAACAATGCAAACCTGCTACAAACCACAGACTGGATTCGGTTTAGTGGCATGAGTACAACAGAAACTCATCACAACCAAACAGAAACAAACCACAAACACACTCAACACTTGAATGTAAGGAAGCGAATGTCTGTTGAATATCCAACCTGAAACTGATTTCAGCGCGGTACGTTGTCGGCGTAACCTCGGCCTGTCCTGATGAAATGATCCGCTGGCTCAGACGTCTCTCAGATGCTTGGTGTGATCCATAGATTTGTGGTTGACGTGTTATTTTGTTTTTAATGTAGACATTTTGGATAGTATTAATAATTGATTTTACCTTCGAATTTTAGATTTATATTAAAGTCGCACGGTCACTGCATATGTATTTTGTTAAAATCCCAAGTCTCCACCTCACCTGCCTCCTCACTGCCACACCTACCTGGATCACACCCCTAATCCTATATAAACCGCCCCTTCCGCCCTTTGACCCCCCTATTTTCCCTCCAAACAATCCACGAGAACAAAGGGACACTGGCTGTGAGTTTTATGGACGTTCACTCATTTAATGATTCATTTGGTTGATACTACATCTTGTCTGAAGACTTACTTATTGTTTGTGTTTCATTATACTAGAATCCTGAGTTTAATCCTTTGCTAAAGAGAGGAAAGTAAGAGTGGACGTATTATTGATGTAAGTCTAAGACAACCTCATTTCTTATTGTATATTTGATACTTTCTAGATTGTAATATTTCCTTTATCATTTTCATATAGACAAAATCATCCACCATTACCCCTCATCACCAACTACCGTTTACTTGGAAATAAAATATTGGAACTTGGAAAGCTGCCTGGATCCTGTGTTTAAATGTGCACCCAACATATGATGTTCAGTGAATCACCGCCACTATAGTGTACAGTTTTTTCATATTTGTGTATGTATTTTAATATAAATGTAAAATTGTAAGTTCAAATAAATAATACATTAACTGTCAGTCGATGTAGTGATATCTATGAGTAGTCTAGTGAAAAACAGACGTAGCACCTTCAGTAGCTCCTTGTGTTTTATGTCACAGGTCTCCATCAACATATGCAGCGCACCTTTGCACTCAGGCATGAAGAAACTGGGAATTCAGCTCCTCCTTGCCAAACTAAAAGAGACACGACCTGCACTCTTTAGTGAAGCTCAAGTGAGTGAAAGCGGATGGTGACACCCACACACTGTCAAAGTCATCGTTGTAGCAATGCTTTAGCTGGAAAAGAGTTTTAATATGTTACGTCTAGTCGTGCCAAAATGTCCTGTGCTTTGTTTTCCATGCAGCTCTACAGTGAATTCCACAGAATCACCAATCCATATCTACCATTGTCCTTCTACACTGCACTTGACAAATATGCACCCCAGCTGCTGAAACTTGAACAGAAGAGGAAGACTGGAAGTTTTGGTGAGAAGATGGAAGATGTTTTGATGGCATATGAGGACCATTTGCATTACATTGCTGTTGAATGTGAGGAGTAGAGCTTAACACCCCCCTGTGCAAACAGGACAAAAACATGACTGCAGCTAGAACAGCAGCCCTGGCTGGCCTGCTGCTGTATTTAAAGGAGGATTCCACTGTTTCAACAAAAGTCTTTTTTCTATTCTCCTTTTCCCATATCCATAGATCAGTACATTCATATTCAAAGCAAAGTCACTGATGCTTTCTGCTGTGTGTTTATTGTGTCTTTAACATCTTTTACTATTGGTACTACAAAGATTCAGATACATGTGTGTGTGTGTGTGTAAACTGATCTTTATCAGATATTTTGACAAAACCTCAGTAACAAGTGAACACACAGACTGGAACTCTCTCCTCATCATATAGAAGGAGAAAAGAAGGGTGATGATCTTCCCTAAATAAGCTTGTATTCTCAGTTTGGTATAAGATGTGAGTACAGTGTAACGCTACATTTCACAACTAATACATGCAACATGTTTACCTTTTTATTGACAGCGCTTCTATTTGACTATTGCATCAAGTAGTGATGATGACATCATGTTTTCTTTTTTAAGTTGAATGATTTGTCTGAATACACTGAAAACACTGAACATGTGTTTGTTCCCTTTTCAGGATGAGTTGGAAGCAACCCAAGAGGGGCAGTGGCTCTGGTGGCAGTAGTGAATGAAGATCAGGTTCCTGCTGGAGTTCCCTTTGAAACTCACCATGTGTCTCTGGTCCTCACAATCAGGTTGTAATGGCTCACGCACTGATCTATGATCTCCATTTCAAGTTGTCAGAAGTAGAATGTAATAATTTGATTTAGTAGAAAGAAAAGAGTCAAGTCAACTTAAGTATTAACATTTGTATAAAGAAGATCATTTCAGTTCAGATGAATCCGTTTCACATAAGTGTCACATACTTAGTAGTTTTGATTAACTGAATGTAATTAGGACAATGCACTTTACCCAGGTTACTTTAACAACAAATACTTGAGTTACTTGTACTCAAATCAAATACTTTGTTATGCTTAAATTGTTTGAGTTAATAAACTTAATTGGTTTCCTAAATGGTTTAAGTTGAACTAACTCATTCGCCGCAGACAAGATACATTCTCAACATTAACTTCATAAAACTGGAGACCACTGTGGCTACATTGTTGAAATTAAAGAAACACACTCAGTGTAAACATAGCCAAAATCTGGAATTATATAATGAGGGCACCCCGTGACGCTTCCACACCGAGGCTCATTTCACCACCGTGGACAGCGCTATGAAATCACGGCACACACTGACAAATAAACTCATGCGCATGCTCAAGATACAATACAATTTCAAATGCACAAGGTTGTAATACAATGGCTATTCTTTTCTTTTTTTTAAGATACAAGGAAGTGTGGTGCGGCGTTGCGCTGCGCACAGTCCACGTCGACACTCGCGCAACAAGCACCGCTAAAACTGGAGACCATTATGGCTACATTGTTGAAATTAAGTAAACATACTCAGTGCAAACATAGCCAAAATCTGGAATTATATAATGAGGTCACCCCGTGACGCTTCCACACCGAGGCTCATTTCACCACCGTGGATAGCGCTATGAAATCACGGCACACACTGACAAATAAACTCATGCGCATGCTCAAGCTACAATACAATTTCAAATGCACAAGCTTGTAATACAGCAGCTATTTTTTTCTTTTTTTTAAGATACAAGGAAGTGTGGTGCTGCGCTGCGCACGGGACACATTGACAAATAAACTCATGCGCACGCTCAAGCTACAATACAATTTCAAATGCACAAGGTTGTAATACAGCAGCTATTCTTTTCTTTTTTTTAAGATACAAGTAAGTGCGGTGCAGCGCTGCGCTGCGCACAGTCCACGTCGACACTCGGCTCAACAGGCACCGCTAAAACTGGAGACCATTATGGCTACATTGTTGAAATTAAAGAAGCACACTCAGTGTAAACATAGCCAAAATCTGGAATTATATAATGAGGTCACCCCGTGACGCTGCCGATACAGAGGCTCATTTCACCACCATGGACAGCGCTATGAAATCACGGCACACATTGACAAATAAACTCATGCGCACGCTCAAGCTACAATACAATTTCAAATGCACAAGGTTGTAATACAGCAGCTATTGTTTTCTTTTTTTTAAGATACAAGGAAGTGTGGTGCGGCATTGCGCGCAATCCACGTTGACACTGGGCGCAACACGCACCGCTAAAACTGGAGACCATTATCGCTACATTGTTGAAATTAAGTAAACACACTCAGTGCAAACATAGCCAAAATCTGGAATTATATAATGAGGTCACCCTGTGACGCTGCCGACACCGAGGCTCAATTCATCACCGTGGACAGCGCTATGAAATCACGGCACACATTGACAAATAAACTCATGCGCATGCTCAAGCTACAATACAATTTCAAATGCACAAGGTTGTAATACAGCAGCTATTGTTTTCTTTTTTTTAAGATACAAGTAAGTGCGGTGCAGCACTGCGCTGCGCACAGTCCACGTCGACACTTGCGCAACACGCACCGCTAAAACTGGAGACCATTATGGTAATTGTTGAAATTAAGGAAACACACTCAGTGTAAACATAGCCAAAATCTGGAATTATATAATGAGGTCACCCCGTGACGCTTCCACACCGAGGCTCATTTCATCACCGTGGACAGCGCTATGCAATCACGGCACACACTGACAAATAAACTCATGCGCGTGCTCAAGCTACAATACAATTTCAAATGCACAAGGTTGTAATACAGCAGCTATTGTTTTTTTTTTTTTAAGATACAAGGAAGTGTGGTGCGGCGTTGCGCGCAATCCACGTTGACACTGGGCGCAACACACACTGCTAAAACTGGAGACCATTATCGCTACATTGTTGAAATTAAGTAAACATACTCAGTGCAAACATTGCCAAAATCTGGAATTATATAATGAGGTCATCCCGTGACGCTTCCACACCGAAGCTCATTTCACCACCATGGACAGCGCTATGAAATCACGGCACACATTGACAAATAAACTCATGCGCACGCTCAAGCTACAATACAATTTCAAATGCACAAGGTTGTAATACAGCAGCTATTGTTGTTGTTTTTTTAAGATACAAGGAAGTGTGGTGCGGCGTTGCGCGCAATCCACGTTGACACTGGGCGCAACATGCACCGCTAAAACTGGAGACCATTATGGCTACATTTTTGAAATAAAGTAAACATACTCAGTGCAAACATAGCCAAAATCTGGAATTATATAATGAGGTCATCCCGTGACGCTTCCACACCGAGGCGCATTTCATCACCGTGGACAGCGCTATGAAATCACGGCACACATTGACAAATAAACTCATGCGCACGCTCAAGCTACAATACAATTTCAAATGCACAAGGTTGTAATACAGCAGCTATTCTTTTCTTTTTTTTTAAGATACAAGGAAGTGCGGTGCCGCGCTGCACTGCGCACGGGACACATTGACAAATAAACTCATGCGCACGCTCAAGCTACAATACAATTTCAAATGCACAAGCTTGTAATACAGCAGCTATTGTTTTGTTTTTTTTAAGATACAAGGAAGTGTGATGCGGCGTTGCGCTGCGCACAGTCCACGTCGACACTCGCGCAACAAGCACCGCTAAAACTGGAGACCATTATGGCTACATTGTTGAAATTAAGTAAACATACTCAGTGCAAACATAGCCAAAATCTGGAATTATATAATGAGGTCACCCCGTGACGCTTCCACACCGAGGCTCATTTCACCACCGTGGACAGCGCTATGAAATCACGGCACACATTGACAAATAAACTCATGCGCATGCTCAAGTTACAATACAATTTCAAATGCACAAGGTTGTAATACAGCGGCTATTCTTTTCTTTTCTTTTAAGATACAAGGAAGTGCGGTGCGGCGCTGCACTGCGCACGGGACACATTGACAAATAAACTCATGCGCACGCTCAAGCTACAATACAATTTCAAATGCACAAGGTTGTAATACAGCAGCTATTGTTTTCTTTTTTTTAAGATACAAGGAAGTGTGGTGCGGCATTGCGCGCAATCCACGTTGACACTGGGCGCAACACGCACCGCTAAGACTGGAGACCATTATCGCTACATTGTTGAAATTAAGTAAACACACTCAGTGCAAACATAGCCAAAATCTGGAATTATATAATGAGGTCACCCCGTGACGCTGCCGACACCGAGGCTCAATTCATCACCGTGGACAGCGCTATGAAATCACGGCACACATGGACAAATAAACTCATGCGCACGCTCAAGCTACAATACAATTTCAAATGCACAAGGTTGTAACACAGCGGCTATTCTTTTCTTTTTTAAGATACAAGGAAGTGCGGTGCAGCACTGCGCTGCGCACAGTCCACGTCGACACTCGCGCAACACGCACCGCTAAAACTGGAGACCATTATGGCTACATTGTTGAAATTAAGTAAACGTACTCAGTGCAAACATAGCCAAAATCTGGAATTATATAATGAGGTCACCCCGTGACGCTTCCACACCGAGGCTCATTTCACCACCGTGGACAGCGCTATGAAATCACGGAACACATTGACAAATAAACTCATGCGCACGCTCAAGCTACAATACAATTTCAAATGCACAAGGTTGTAATACAGCGGCTATTCTTTTCTTTTTTTTTAAGATACAAGGAAGTGCGGTGCCGCGCTGCACTGCGCACGGGACACATTGACAAATAAACTCATGCGCATGCTCAAGCTACAATACAATTTCAAATGCACAAGGTTGTAATACAGCGGCTATTCTTTTCTTTTTTTAAGATACAAGGAAGTGCGGTGCAGCACTGCGCTGCGCACAGTCCACGTCGACACTCGCGCAACACGCACCGCTAAAACTGGAGACCATTATGGTAATTGTTGAAATTAAGGAAACACACTCAGTGTAAACATAGCCAAAATCTGGAATTATATAATGAGGTCACCCCGTGACGCTTCCACACCGAGGCTCATTTCATCACCGTGGACAGCGCTATGAAATCACGGGACACATTGACAAATAAACTCATGCGCACGCTCAAGCTACAATACAATTTCAAATGCACAAGGTTGTAATACAGCAGCTATTGTTTTCTTTTTTTTAAGATACAAGGAAGTGTGGTGCGGCGTTGCGCGCAATCCACGTTGACACTGGGCGCAACACGCACTGCTAAAACTGGAGACCATTATCGCTACATTGTTGAAATTAAGTAAACATACTCAGTGCAAACATTGCCAAAATCTGGAATTATATAATGAGGTCATCCCGTGACGCTTCCACACCGAAGCTCATTTCACCACCATGGACAGCGCTATGAAATCACGGCACACATTGACAAATAAACTCATGCGCACGCTCAAGCTACAATACAATTTCAAATGCACAAGGTTGTAATACAGCGGTTATTCTTTTCTTTTTTTTTAAGATACAAGGAAGTGTGGTGCGGCGTTGCGCGCAATCCACGTTGACACTGGGTGCAACACGCACCGCTAAAACTGGAGACCATTATGGCTACATTGTTGAAATTAAGTAAACATACTCAGTGCAAACATAGCCAAAATCTGAAATTATATAATGAGGTCACCCCGTGACGCTTCCACACCGAGGCTCATTTCACCACCATGGACAGCGCTATGAAATCACGGGACACATTGACAAATAAACTCATGCGCACGCTCAAGCTACAATACAATTTCAAATGCACAAGGTTGTAATACAGCGGCTATTCTTTTCTTTTTTTTTAAGATACAAGGAAGTACGGTGCAGCGCTGCGCTGCGCACAGTCCACGTCTACACTCGGCTCAACAGGCACCGCTAAAACTGGAGACCATTATGGCTACATTGTTGAAATTAAAGAAGCACACTCAGTGTAAACATAGCCAAAATCTGGAATTATATAATGAGGTCACCCCGTGACGCTTCCACACCGAAGCTCATTTCACCACCATGGACAGCGCTATGAAATCACGGCACACATTGACAAATAAACTCATGCGCACGCTCAAGCTACAATACAATTTCAAATGCAAAAGGTTGTAATACAGCGGTTATTCTTTTCTTTTTTTTTTAAGATACAAGGAAGTGTGGTGCGGCGTTGCGCGCAATCCACGTTGACACTGGGTGCAACACGCACCGCTAAAACTGGAGACCATTATGGCTACATTGTTGAAATTAAAGAAGCACACTCAGTGTAAACATAGCCAAAATCTGGAATTATATAATGAGGTCACCCCGTGACGCTTCCACACCGAAGCTCATTTCACCACCATGGACAGCGCTATGAAATCACGGCACACATTGACAAATAAACTCATGCGCACGCTCAAGATACAATACAATTTCAAATGCACAAGCTTGTAATACAGCAGCTATTGTTTTTTTTTTTTTAAGATACAAGGAAGTGTGGTGCGGCGTTGCGCGCAATCCACGTTGACACTGGGCGCAACACGCACCGCTAAAACTGGAGACCATTATGGCTACATTTTTGAAATAAAGTAAACATACTCAGTGCAAACATAGCCAAAATCTGGAATTATATAATGAGGTCACCCTGTGACGCTTCCACACCGAGGCTCATTTCACCACCGTGGACAGCGCTATGAAATCACGGGACACATTGACAAATAAACTCATGCGCACGCTCAAGCTACAATACAATTTCAAATGCACAAGGTTGTAATACAGCGGCTATTCTTTTCTTTTTTTTTAAGATACAAGGAAGTGCGGTGCCGCGCTGCACTGCGCACAGTCCACGTCGACACTCGCGCAACACGCACCGCTAAAACTGGAGACCATTATGGCTACATTGTTGAAATTAAGTAAACGTACTCAGTGCAAACATAGCCAAAATCTGGAATTATATAATGAGGTCACCCCGTGACGCTTCCACACCGAGGCTCATTTCACCACCGTGGACAGCGCTATGAAATCACGGGACACATTGACAAATAAACTCATGCGCACGCTCAAGCTACAATACAATTTCAAATGCACAAGCTTGTAATACAGCAGCTATTGTTTTTTTTTTTTTAAGATACAAGGAAGTGTGGTGCGGCGTTGCGCGCAATCCACGTTGACACTGGGCGCAACACGCACCGCTAAAACTGGAGACCATTATGGCTACATTTTTGAAATAAAGTAAACATACTCAGTGCAAACATAGCCAAAATCTGGAATTATATAATGAGGTCATCCCGTGACGCTGCCGACACCGAGGCTCAATTCATCACCGTGGACAGCGCTATGAAATCACGGCACACATTGACAAATAAACTCATGCGCATGCTCAAGCTACAATACAATTTCAAATGCACAAGGTTGTAATACAGCGGCTATTCTTTTCTTTTTTTAAGATACAAGGAAGTGCGGTGCAGCACTGCGCTGCGCACAGTCCACGTCGACACTCGCGCAACACGCACTGCTAAAACTGGAGACCATTATGGTAATTGTTGAAATTAAGGAAACACACTCAGTGTAAACATAGCCAAAATCTGGAATTATATAATGAGGTCACCCCGTGACGCTTCCACACCGAGGCTCATTTCACCACCATGGACAGCGCTATGAAATCACGGGACACATTGACAAATAAACTCATGCGCACGCTCAAGCTACAATACAATTTCAAATGCACAAGGTTGTAACACAGCGGCTATTCTTTT
>NW_025321429.1:0-26562 GCF_019176455.1 Solea senegalensis
CCTAGTAACATTTAGGAGCCTTTAATGGAAAATAGTACACATAAATATATTATTACAATTATTATAGTATAGTATGAAAATTGGTAGTGTGAAATCACTTTAAAACAAAAAGTGTTTGTTTTTCCTAGGCTTTGCACAAGTCTTTTATACTGTATGTACTTGGCCTTGCTTCTGGGAGGCTGCCATTTTGTGTCGCCATGTTTCTACGGCAGCCTGAATGGACAAACCAGCCAGAGAGTGTTTGTTTCATGTTTTGAAGCAGACGGTTACTATGCAAATGAGGAAGAACAACATCCTTTCTGGTATGTGAAGGCCAGCATAGTTCCCCGACATGCCTCAGAAAGGAGTGAGTGGATCTGCAGTCTCAGACTAATATGATCATTGAAGAAAAAGTGCCAAAAATGACCTAAGGACGTGAGGATTTTTTTTTTCTCAAAGCTAACATACAAATATCATATGTCACAACCACATGTCGAGAAACATCATCCATAACGAGTGACACTCTGTCATAGCAAAAGGCATTGTGAGCTATTCCTACACCAAACGACTCAGTCATATGTGATGTCTGAGAATGTAATGTCAGACAAAACCTCAGGCAAAGCTCTTTGAAAGATGTCTGCTTACTGCGCTCCCACTGTACACTGTTCGCCTTGTGTTCATCAACTTCAGGACACCCCCAGCAATTTTCATTCCACAAGTCATTTCAGTTGTTCTCGCCTTTTTCTCTAATGAATGTTTTTTGACACCAGAGTATAGAGAAAAAGATGGAGTGGTATCGCTGCAAATCAAGACATTAAATTGCTCTGATGGGGTTTTTTTGGCTCAAGAAAATGCAATCTTAAACCATACATACAGTATATATATATATATGTGTGTGTAGATATATATATATATATATATATATATATGTATATATATATATATATATATATATATATATATATATACATATATATACATACATACATATAAATATATATATATATATACATATATATATATATATACATACACACACATATATATGTATGTACACATAATGTTTTCATATTATTTTCAGTATTTCTGTCTATGTGGCTTGTCATTTTCAATGTGTCAAGTGTCTGTATCAAGTATGATCTACCTTTCACATTTTTACACTCCAGGTGCTGACTCCCCACATTCCCTCCGCCAACAAATCAGAGATGGACTGTGTATCAGTGCCGCGGTTATTATCATAAATGAAAAATCACTGGCAGGCACTTTTAATGTGCTGTAGGATGTTTCTCTCCGCTCCACAGTTGTTGCCTGTGGCTACATATCTGTTAGCCAGCTGTGAGTTGCAGCTGTCACTGGCTTCACAGCGACATTCCTTAAGTTGTTATCTACAACCTTCAGGGTGAAAATATTTATATGCAAAAAAAAAAAAAAACATACATGCCCATTAGGTGGGGGCACTTCCATTAGTTGTGTATCATAAATTAACAAGCACGAGCAATGAAAGCGATGTTGATCATGATGCATGTGGATATAAAAGGGCACTGTATGCCATCGCCATGTCTTGTTATGTAATGATTATGGGACACAGAGTGCTGTGCACATTTACATGGAACTATTTATCCTGTGCTGTCCACATAGGTCCCATTTAGACCTGGTGTTAACATCTGTTCTCAGTGATGTGATCGCACATGGTCGGTTTTAAGGAGGGCTGTTCAAATCTGGAAGTAAATGTGTCGTGAATGTGTCTCCTGTGATCTATTATTGGAAATAAACCATAATTCAAATTATGTATGATGGTGGCTGCAAAAGAAAAATATATGGGTGATAGTGTAAAAAAAAAAGGGGACAAAAAAACTGAAACAGACACATCAGAGGACAGCCTTGTCCTGTGGACGTGTTGCATTCATGCAGCTCAGGAATGTGTCCACATTTGTCCTCAAACCACCTCCTAATGTGTTTTTTTTTTTATAACAGAAACTATACTTGGCCACTTGCCATCACTTTCTTTACCCTCACCAACTGATTCTGTTTTATCTTCACTGTCTTCTCCACAGATGTATATCCAGACCACGACCCTGACCATCTCCGTAAGCCTCAGTGCGTCCGTCTCTCTGGGAATGCTCTACATGCCCAAGGTCTACGTGGTTCTCTTTCATCCGGAGCAGAACGTGCCCAAGCGCAAGCGCAGCCTGAAGGCTGTGGTCACTGCGGCCACCATGTCCAACAAGTTCAACCCCAAAGGTGGCCTGAGGCCCAACGGTGAAGCAAAGTCTGAACTCTGTGAAAGTCTTGAAACACAAGGTTGGTATTACGCCTGACAGCACAACGAAGAGAAGCAAATTGTGAAAGTACAAAAAAAGACCTTAACCAGAAGTCGATTTTTATGCTGATGTAATGAGCTGTCCGTGTGTAAAGTTACAGCTTATTTGAATATAATTAACTAATTTCAGGTGACAACATAATTGATGGCGATATTATTTTGCACTTCAGCAGTTTAGGAAATTAGCGAGGATAATGTTTGCACAGAAGAAATGAGGGTTGTTTCAGTTCCAGCTCAAGTGCTGCTACACTATGGCTCCTTGTTGGACATAAACCACTGCCAATGACATAAACAGCACTGTGTTAACAAATCAGAAATCAGTGTTTTCCATTAATGATCTACACTGTGGGGGGGCCCGCCATAGTCTCAATTTCCACTTCTCAAAATAACATGAAAGATTGCTGAACTTGTTTGTTGCTACGTATTCATTGTAGAGACGTGTGCGTTTATCTTTGCCTCAAAACACACACATCCAATTGTCATAGTTGGAGTGGATCTTTGACACCTGAAGACCCGTTTCTAGTCTCTGTAGAAAGAAAAAAACTTAACATTACAATAGTTCTCACATCTAGCATTAAGTTCTCAGCAGGCACGCAGACCTCTCATGTGTATGTAACACGATCGACCCGATTACCACCACAGACAGATCTACTGTAATTGTATGGAAAACACTGAGAAGCAATTTAACAATTAGCCTCTGGCTAGAATAGCATTTCTGTCTTTGTACATTCCTATTTTTTAAACGTATTAAATTGTTTAGTGGCCAAACTAATGTACTTCTTATATTGGATAGCATTCAGTACTATTTTAAATATGTTTCTATCAGGGACACAGAGTTGAAGTGGATAGCAGTGTAGCCTCATAGCAAGGGGGTCACTGGGATCGAAAAAACATGCAGATTGGGGATTAGGTTAATCGGACACTCTAAATTGACCGTAGAGTGTGAGAGTTGAGAGTGAATGGTTGTTTGTCTCTGTATGTTAGACCACCTTTCGCTCTATGTCAGCTGGGATTGGCTCCAGCCCCCCACGACTCTCATGTGGAGGATAAAGTGGTAGAAAATGGCTGAATGGATGTTTATATTACACACTAAAAAAAGCAACTTATCTGTTTGATTGGGATACATCAGCATTTTGCCTTCATGAATCTCTCTCTCTTTCACTTACCAAATCGTGTTTATAATCAGATTATGCAATATGGTGCCCACACTGATCTGATTTTGAAAGGGGGAAAAATAATAAATGATTAACACAGTGTTGGAAAAGAGAATATTTTCATCACCAAGATAAAGTGTATGAGTAGGAGGTCCCTCTGTGGGGGCAGGCATAAATCCCAAAAAAGCAACCCCACATGGTCAGTTTTTTTGAAGGTCCTGATTTAATATTCAACTGACAAGCAGCACTGGATAGAATGATGTATATTAGGCCTAAAAAGCCCACAGCTCCATTTGGCTGAATGGCTTTTTGACGTAAGAATGGAATTTTTATGTCCTATCCTATTACGGAGACCTTTCACAGGCGCTGATTCTCTCACCCCTGGTTCTGGTTTAAACTGTGAATCTAACAAATGTTCTTTGTGCTTGTGTGTCAGACTGTGTTGAGGGTGGGGAGCCTTGTGAGGGACTTTAGACTTTCAGGTAACCCGGTTAGATAATAATTTTACCCTTTTAATTTTCTGTAACCACTTTCCCCACAGTTAATTTCTGCTAATGTTCCCAACACCACCATGCCTGCAAAAACAAAGCATACAAGCTACCCCTGGCTAAAACACAGCACCCTGAATGTCAAAATACAGTAATCACGCTGACCCGACAGACATTAACTGGAATAGACAATATTGGTGTGTGTGGTGCTGTGAAATGGCCAATCAGCACAGTAAAGCCGGTTAATGGGAAGATGACACCACTCTCCCTGAGTGCAGGAGACAAGCGATAGCCATGTGTCCCCTGTAATTTGTTCCCCTGTTGACAAAAGAAGGAATATGTGCTAATGGGACAACAACAACAATAAGAGTGAACAGGAAAAGACAGATGGGTCTGCCAGCTCCAATTCCTTCTGGACCATCTATTCTTTATCTTGGCCTCACAGCACGTAAATATTCAAATAAGGTTCATTTATCAATGCTTCTCTTGGAAGAGATGCTTTGGATGAAATGGCGAGAAACGCCGCCCCATTCACACACCAAACGTGGCACTGACAAATACACCGAAACATTCACCATTAAGCAGCTCTCCTCCACAGCACTTTGGCCCCCGATTCTGGCTTTCTTCTGATTGGATTCATCCCCTCTGACATATTCAATCAGCCAAGGCTGCCATGGGCAGATTGGCAGATTGGTAGTGTGATTACCTCCACGGAGCATGCTCGCTGAGGACAATTGTATTTAACACAAAAATATGACAAGCAGGTACATGTTGACACTTGCACAGACTTGTGCAGGCAAGCATGAGTGCACGCACACACACGGGTACTCATCATCATATGGCAGACACGTTTGACCGCGAGTTTGGTTATGATCTCCGTGGTCTGCCCCCCGAGGTCGTCGGTCTTATTCACAGCTGATATATTCCAAAAACCTATGAAACATGGATATACCGTATGGAAGAAGAAGAATACGAAACTATTATCAAACATTGGTGACAACACTTACAGAGCCAAGTCAGATCACATAATCTCTTATTAATCATTTTACACCTAATATGCTTTCCATGTCAAAATGGAAAGACACTCACTGGCTGCTGCTGCATGTTTTGCTTGGAGCACAGAGAAATATCAGGTGTTTGCATGTGTTTAAAGACTTGAACGTGAATGATTACTATTGCACTTTATACTAGTGTTGTGATCTGTTCTGTGACTCTGTAAGGTGCGTCTTTAAAAGAAATATATATAATCAGCTGTGAAAATAAGAGTATGTGAGTTTTCAAAGACTTCAGTAATAATGTAAAAATGGGTATGCATTGGTATGACTCTAGCCACAAGTATTCTTTTTTTTTTCTTTTTTAAATGTTTGTTAGTGTTGCTGTTGCAATGTGTTTTTAATGTGCTGTATAAATCAGTGATTCATGCACAACATTTAACTGTAGTCCACCCCCAAAAATTATTACAGATAATGACAATATTAGCAGAAGAATTATTAGTTTCCCACTGGGGCTCTTCGAAGAAGAAAGTAAGCAAGTAGAAAAGCAGACACTGTTTGCCAAAAAAGTTACTTTTTTTAGAGAAACATTTCCAAATCCAGGAAAATAAGGTCCATCGGTCAATCAACTATGTCATGGACACCTACTAGATGGTTCAAATATGTCTTTTTCAGGGATGAATAAGAGAAAAACATTCATTTATTTTCAGAAATTGTGGTGAGCACTTTATCTTTGCAACAATAACAAAAAACTCATACCAATTTAAATGCAATAGAATATAGAATCCATGTCCTAAATATAGTGTATATAACACCATTACTTCACTTATAAAATCTAACTGCATATAACTGTTTTGATGAAGTACATTAAATCTTGGCTAATATGCTTACAAATGTCAGTTTCACTGCTATTTGACTCTCACCTGTTGCATTTTTAACCTCCTTTTTCTTTTTCTATGACACCTTCCCTTACAGTGCTGGCCTCTAAGCAGACTTACATAAGCTACAGTAACCATGCCATCTAAGAGAGTGATGAGCCGTGGAGGTGGAGCAGGGGGGGCCGGCCTGAGGAGAAATCACCTGATTCTGGGGAAAACTATGAACTAGGGAAACACAGGAGAATGTCAATGTTTCTAGCAGAGAGGAGTCGGTGGAAAGATGGGAATTTGTCACTCCAAAAGTAGAAAGGATGTCTAGCATTTTCTAAAAAATTATTGAATGTGTCACTTGTGGGTTGGGAGATGGAATTGGGAAATGTCAGGGGGGTTTGGAGAGTAAATTTTCCTCTTCCCACCCTCTTCTGAGACACACGTGAGTGCTGAGCAGCGACATTTCCGCAAGCTGAGTGAGCCACCGAAAGCCAACACTATGTTTTCCTTCTGAAATGTATAGCACACGACTTCAGTTCTCTCTGGGGCTGATTCATTTTTCTCATTTCAACAAAAAACAGGGAAAAGAGTGTTTTGTTTTCGCTCTAGTCAAATGCAGTTTACAAGCAGTATAAAAAGTTTTTTTGTTTTTTGTTTTTTTTTGTTTTAGTAACTGGTATTATAGGAGTTGAAAGCTGCAGTACTCTTCAAACTGTACATGCCTTACTACAGTATATTCAGTAATGCCACACGAGCTGACCACCACATACAGTAAGAAACAAAGCAGTGGGTGATCCCAGTCTTTTTTTAAATAAATGTTTCATATTAATGATGATGATGACGCCACCATCTTGGCAAATCTAGTGTACAGTCCCAGAGCATGCTTGTGGGAGCATCACGTGTACTGTGCTGTGTTGTCAACGTCTATGGAATGCAACATTTGTCATGGTTGTCATTCACAGTGGAAATGTCATGTTGCACCATTACACGCTGGGTCACCCTCTGCTGAAGAAAGACTAATTTAAAACACTAAAAAGGAGACAAACCCGAATGGTTTACCCCCACGGTCCATAATCTCCGAGACTTGACAATGTCTACGTTAAACGTTCCAGATCTATTGGCCCTTATTTATCATGCACTTGTTAACAGCCTCTCAACGTTAAGAAGTCTGCTGCATTGGTTTAACATCAATCCAAGGCTTCACTATTGACCCTTGTTTTCCTCGTTTGCATATTTCCTTGTTTAACTGGAGACATCATTTTTTTTTAGCAAGTCCTGCACTTGATGAAATGCTTCATGCTGAAAAAGGAAACAACACAATTAGTCGGCGGTCATACCAGATGCATTCATCTTTAAACCTTGTTGGTAAATAATATTATGAGCTGCAAAGGGAGAGTACTACAGTAGGATTTCCCCTGTGATTTGTGCAAGGTGCAGATATTACCTGTGCTTCTTTTTTTTTTCTCCCCCTCCCTGCAGTTTTTTTCCCCTTGCACCATGAAATGTGACATTGCAGCAAAAATTATTAATGAAGGTTTGGATGCAAAATTAGGAGGACTCATTTAGAGATGTTGCAAGCACAGTTCAACCAAAAATGCAAAAGATAACTAGATGGATGAAAAACCTGTGTGCAGCATGAGTGATTTACCTTTTAACAGACTTCTCTGCAGTCTTTGAGAATGGGATTCGCCAAATCTCAGTAGCCAATCAGCAGGCAGCTTCATAAGGTCCGCCCACAAACAAAATAGCTTCAATTCCATAAATATCGGGTTTCATTATTTCCATTTTATTTTGAAAAACGAATGAACAAATTATATATGGATGTTCACTTAATGACATTTGGTGTCTTTTTAGCCGATATGGTGATTTTACACGTGTAAATCTCTGAAGAACGCTTCTGTGTCAGATATTAAAAACGTGTTGGCTTAGGTCGATTATTCCCTCGCTTTCGGACAGATAAAATGTGTCCCGAGCCGCTCGTGCTGGAGATCTGTTTCCTGTTTCCTGAAATTCCAGAATTGCAACAACCCTCATAGAGATATATATTATGGCTAGTATATTCAATTACAGCCAATAAAAACCCTCTTTAATGTTACACACTGGACCTTTAATGGGAAATAAAAGGGCGAGACTGGATATTAAGACAATTTAAAAGTTTGACTTTTACTTGTGAAATGACACTATATCAGACTGGTGTAAAATTTGGGGTCTCTAATCAGACTTTTGGCCTGAGTAATTGGACATGTTGCCCCCTTTTCTCTCAACTCACTTTAGCCCCAAGCTACCGCCTGTCGTCAGTGATACACAGAGGGGGGGGAGAGGACACCGGGACCACGATACCCACTCAGGGACGAGCTGTCAGAATCCCCTGAAACACGATCCCCTCCCAGACCAAAGCAATGGTTGTTTTTAGCAGGATTCTATGACGGCGGCAGCGGCAGGTCATCTGGGGAAAGAAATGACTTAAGAGCAGACGTTAGAGCGTTGGTGAAGTTCACGCTAGGTGGCGGTTTTTAAATTTAAGGACTCTGTGTGTGGATCTCAGTCCTGACACTGCCCTCAAGTGGAAGCCGTGGCGATGAGTGTCGTCGCACTCTCGTGTCACGGGGGTGAAAAAGCAAACAGTGAACGGGGAAAAATGATGAAAAGAGGCGATAAAAACATTCTTAATGTTCTTGGCTGCGTCGGTTACAGTCGCTGGTGTGACTCTTTCACTGTTCTTTCCACTTCTCTTGGCTCAGGCTCAATGCCAAGCGCTTTTCCAAAGGCTGTTTTTCAATTAGGAACCAGCTCTCTCTTGGCATTCCACGCAGGGAACAGAAGTCGTTACCCTCGAGCAGCAGCAGCAGCGGCATCATCATCATCAGCAGCAGCAGCAGCAGCAGCAGCAGAAGCAGAAGCAGAAGCAGAAGCAGCAGCCGCCGTCCTCGGGGGCTGGAGGATCTTGGGGAAATTGACAGAGTCGTGCAAATTGTCACAGTTAAAAGCTCCTAATTGCCTGAAACCTTGAAAGCAAAGGCTCTTCTTGTGTGGCAGAAGTGGTGGTGGTGGTGGTGCTGCTGCTGCTGCTGCTGCTGCTGCTGCTGCTGCTGCTGCTGCTGCTGAGGGAAAGGTTGATTGCATGTGTGGCATTTAAAGAGCAGTGAAAAGTGGAGGAGTGCGTTTTGTGTGGTCTGTCGCTCCGTGACTCGTCAAATCCTCTCCTTTTTAAACGGTTTGGTGATTGAAGTTTCATTCTGTTAAAGCTTGTGGTTCCAGTTTGGAATAACAAAGGCACTGTGTTGCATGTGTTTATGCACATGGGAACAATTGATGATCATTCTAATATACTGTATTATTATTATTGATGTAGTGAGTAAATCCTGCTACCAGGCCTGCTCAATAAAACAATAACAGCAATGATTGCAGATTGAGTAATTTTCACCAATAACAACAAAGCCGAAGTTCATGTATGGTGCAAAAACATGCGTATAATTACATACATATAATTGCTTTGGATGTTTCGCCTCAAATTTGTTGATTTGTTGTTGTGTTTTTCTCTCGGTCCAGAGAGAAAATCCTACATAAAGACATCACAGCACACAGGAGGTGTTCAAATCCTTCATTCTAGTTCCTCTTGTTGTCATCAATGGTAAATGTGACCACACGAGGCAGCAGCAGACAGCAGCTCCCGTTTCCCCGGGACGTCAAATCACTTGTTTTCTTGATGAACTTTGGTGTGAGAGATGTAAATGTGTGGTGTTCATGTTTCTATGGAAAACATTAGCACTGATGAAGCCTTTAAGTGAGGATTTGTAGCAGGTACTCGTTTCCCCCTCATGTGTAATAGTCTTAAAGTTAGTGTCGTTAAAATCAAACATCTTGTGTACTGACTGCACTCCAAGTGATAGTCTGTGTTTTTCTGAAATGTGGTTGTGTGAGTTTCAGTCTGAGACACGGCTGAGGCTGGCTTCATAAAAATCTTCACTTGCTTAAGTCTATGATGTCTTAAAAATATGTTTGCCACTTTATCTCTCTGTGATGCGGCCTTTTTTTTACGACTGGAAACTAAAGTCGTTTCCTTTTCACACCATAGAAACCAACTCCATGGAGAAAACCGGCGATTTGAGCTCGCTGTGACACGGGAGCTGCTGGTCCTTAACAGTGATGTAAAGCAGTGAGGTGTGAGCCTTGTGTTCAGTGTTTAAAAGTCACATTTTCCTCACTGGCAGCCATGATTTCAGAGAGCGAGTGTCTCACGCTGGTTAATACAAGCATCGCTTCAACAAACTCTGGAACAATTTGGCTCTTTGGGAATATTTGAGGATTCATTTCCACGTTGTAAACAGGTGATGAGCACTTATTGGCTCCAGTGCCTTCATAAATCCCCTTTAATTCACTTGTGGTTTTGGTCCCGTAGGCTTAGTTACGCCGTCGCGTCAGTTTCTTTTATCTCATGTTTATCCAAATGTCCCACTCGTGTTTCTGTCAGCACGCTCACTCACTGCTTTCTCCATCACTATAATCTGCAACAATCCACACTGGGACAGAGACAGTGGAAAACCCTCTCAGTCAACACTGGATGACATGGTGTCTCTGATGATGATGATGGTGATGATGATGATGATGGTGATGATGATGAAGACCTGGAGACGTGAAAATCCCTCCAGGATCACATTCCACGTCTGTCTGTGTCTGTGAGGGTGTCTTTGGTTTGTGTCCCTCTCTTGAATCCTTGTGTCCAGTCGGCTTCTTATTAACGTCTGCTTTATTCATCCTGGACGACTCTGAGTGGAAAGAGTGGACAGACATGCCAGCGTCGGGTCAGAGACGTTACCACCCTCTGTCCTGTCATGACCACACACACACACACACACACACAAGGTCACATCAAAGTAGTCACATAAGCTCATTTCATCTCAGCGTCTGCATTTGCTGCTTTTAAATTGATAGTTCCACGTTTTTAGAGCGTGATTTTTTGACTGTGCTTCAACCAGTCTCAACACAGAGGCTCCGTCTTGCTGAAAACATGGCTGATAACAGTAGAAAATTTGATTTCAGCCTCAACTCATAAAATCCACTTCACTTTATATCTCCAATATATAGTCCATAGAGAAAATCTGCGATTTAACGTCACAGCACACGGGAGCTGTTGATCCACTGCTGCCTCCATCACGAAGTTCAAATGTCTTATTTTGTCAATTCAGTATTGTGACAAATTTTGTTCAGATTTACCTCAGTGACACAAAGTGACCACACGAGGCAGCAGAGGAGCAGCAGCTCCTGCGTCCCAGCGCACTAAAAACTAGGGATGCACCGATATAACTATTTCCACGATACCGATATCCGATATTAATATTGCTGCTATGGCCGATAACCGATATCTACTGATATCGATATATGTTTTAAAAAAAAGTTTCTGAAATGACAAAAGTTTGTACAGAATGAAAATCACGCAAGCTGAATTTTTGAATGTCTTCCTTTATTTTCAAAACTTGTTTTACCTCCAAATAACAAGGTCACATAAGACACAAGTAACCAACTACAAGTAAAGGTTTTTAGAAAACTTTACCACTTGTAGCAAGTGTGTAACTAAATGAAAGTACAGTTTAACTCCCTCAACTCACTAAACTCCTGTGAGAAAGTTTGGATCATAAATTACAAACATGAACATAAATAAAAATAATACCCTGTCAAAGTTACTGTAACCGAGATAAGGGTGTCTATACTGGGTACGTAAATAAAGTCAACAACCCTTCCTCCCGGCAACAACAACCGCGCCACTTACACAATAAAACTACACAACAAATATGAGAAACAACACCTGACAAGCTCTACTAAGAGCTGCCATAATAAAAGAAAACATGTTAAAATACTTTATCAAACTTGCCAGTATTCATGGCAACCAGATATTTATTCAATTGCAAAACATCGGAAAAGTAGCGCCGACTTGGCAGGTTGTTGCGGGGTT
This sequence comes from Solea senegalensis, assembly GCF_019176455.1. NCBI lineage: Eukaryota > Metazoa > Chordata > Actinopteri > Pleuronectiformes > Soleidae > Solea > Solea senegalensis. The sequence goes on from NW_025321429.1 coordinate 11,753, forward strand.
CAATATGCGCTATCAACCGTCGGAACCCTCGGCTGGTCGTCAAGAGCAATCATTTCCATTACCTTGATCGTTATTGCCCTGGCCACTGTCTTCCTTTGGTCGAGTCCCAGCTGCGCTGCTTTCTTTTTGTCTGCTGCCTAATGTTACTAGCGTTAGCTTCCTGCCGTTGTTTGTGTACTTCTGGGTGGCGGTTTTTCAAATGACATAATCAAATTTGTGGTATTGAATGACTTGACGCGGAACCCTCCGCGCATTACCTCGACTTTGCAAGTGTTGCATAATGCTTTTCGCGTATCTTCTACTGACACCCTGAAAAATCGCCCACACCACTGACATTATCTCTCCTCAACACACACACACACACACACACACACACATCTTGTGCTGCGCTTGCGTCACTGACACTGTCATATGCCCAAACAAATGCCGCATGGCCTCCCCTTCCCGACACATACACAAACAGCAGTTAGACGGGTATAAACATCGGTTGTTAAAATCGGCGCAGTTTTACTAATTGGACCGATGCCGATATGTTAAAAAATGACGAACATCGGCCGATACCAATATTAATGCCGATATGTTAAAAAATGACGAACATCGGCCGATACCAATATTAATGCCGATATATCGTGCATCCCTACTAAAAACACTGATTTTCTCTCTGGACTTGTTTGTTAGAGGTCCACTCAGGTGACCTCACTCCTCCCTTTTCCACATGTGTCAGGAGACTACGGTGGCTTCTGCACAGCAGAGAGTTAAGTTGTTTGTTGCATGAAGCTTCTTCAATGCACAAAATGGCCGCCTGCATAAAGAAATACCCAAGTAAAGATAAAAGGTTTGAAAGATTAAACAAAATACACACTGGACCTTTAGGGAGCTAAGGTCTGTGTTCTGGCTGCTGGTTTCCAGGCTTGGCGTCACACGGGGGGTTGGTGGTGGGGGTGGGGGCTTTGTGTCTGGCTTTAGCGCTCACTTTCCGTCTCCACCACATTTAAAGGCATGAGTGACATTTGTGTCGACTTGAATCTGTGCTGCGAGTCGCTGACGACCCCTTTCATAGCATCTGTCGTCCTCCGTGCAGGCAGCTACTCCACTTAATAATAAAGAATTCTGTTTTATCAAGCCCTGATTCATGTTTCAAAGGCTGCTGCAGATCTGGAGTGGAAATAATTCAGGCGCTGGGTCTGATCCAGGCCCAGAACTTTGATCCCTCCTGGAGATCTTTTGTTTTTCTTTTGTTTTCTCCTTTAAATTGTTATGCCCCAGTCTAGGGGGCCTAGAACATAACAAGATAAGGCCTCATCTTCCCCAAGTCCCAAGTGACCACAAACGATTTTTAGTTGTATATCAAGAAATATAAAAAGAATGATTTATTTACAAAAGGAGTTTAAATGACAAAATTAGATGACAATATAACTTAATTGAGGGATAGGCTTCAGGGTGGACTACGGCCAAAATAACAAACAAAAAGGTCCCTGTCTAGAAAATAATAAACCTTACTTAATCGACCTTAAGGAAACCAAATGACAGGAAACTTACCTCCCTAACTAAATAAACAGGAAAAAATCCTGCCCTATAAGAAATCTTTATCCTGCCCTATAAGAAACCTTTATCCTGCCCTATCAGAAACCTTTATCCTGCCCTATCAGAAACCTTTATCCTGCCCTATTGGAAACCTTTATCCTGCCCTATCAGAAACCTTTATCCTGCCCTATCACCTTTATCCTGCCCTATAAGAAACCTTTATCCTGCCTATCTATCAGAAACCTTTATTGAAACCTTTATCCTGCCCTATCAGGACCTTTATCCTTATCTATCCTGCCCTATCAGAAACCTTTATCCTTTATCCTGCCCTATCAGAAACCTTTATCCTGCCCCTTTATCAAATCACTGCCCCTTTATCCTGCCTATCTATCCTGCCCCTGCCTATCAGATCATCACTAACCTTTATCCTGCCCTATCCTTTATCCTGCCCTATCACCCTTTATCAGCCCTATCAGAAACCTTTATCCTGCCTATAAGAAACCTTTATCCTGCCTATCAGAAATCAATCCTTTATCCTGCCCTATCAGAAACTTTATCCTGCTCTATCAGAAACCTTTATCCTGCCCTATCACTAAATCCTGCCCTATCACCTTTATCCTGCCCTATCAGAAACATCCTGCCTATCCTTTATCCTGCCCATCAGAAACTATCAGAAACCTTTATCCTGCCCTATCACTAATCTTTATCTATCAGAAACCTTTATCCTGCCCTATAAATTTTTATCCTGCCCTATCAGAAACCTTTATCCTGCCCTATCGAAACCTTTATCCTGCCCTATCAGAAACCTTTATCCTGCCCTATAAGAAACCTTTATCCTGCCCTATCAGAAATCCTGCCCTATCCTTTATCCTGCCCTATAAGAACCTTTATCCTGCCCTATCCTTTATCCTGCCCTATCAGAAACCTTTATCCTGCCCTATCACTAATCTTTATCCTGCCCTATCAGAAACCTTATCCTGCCCTATCACAAACTTTATCCTGCCCTATCAAATCTTTATCCTGCCCTATCAGAACCTTTATCCTGCCCTATCACTAACCTTTATCCCCCTACCCTTTATCCTGCCCTATCAGAAATCTTTATCCTGCCCTATCAGAAACCTTTATCCTGCCCTATCAGAAATCTTTATCCTGCCCTATCAGAATCAGAAACCTTTATCCTGCTTATCATCTTTATCCTGCCCTATCAGAAATCTTTATCCTGCCCTATCAGAAACCTTTATCCTGCCCTATCAAACCTTTATCCTGCCCTATAAGAAACCTTTATCCTGCCCTATCAGAAATCTTTATCCTGCCCTCCCTTTATCCTGCCCTATCAGAAATCTTTATCCTGCCCTATCAGAAACATTATCCTGCCCTATCAGAAACCTTTATCCTGCCTATCAGAAATCTTTATCCTGCCCTATCAAAATCTTTATCCTGCCCTATCAGAAATCTTTATCCTGCCCTATCAGAAACCTTTATCCTGCCCTTTCATCCTATCAGAAACCTTTATCCTGCCCTATCACTAACCTTTATCCTTCTCCTGCCCTATCAGAAATCTTTATCCCCTATCAGAAACCTTTATCCTGCCTATCAGAAATCTTTATCCTGCCTATCAGAAACTTATCCTGCCCTATCAGAAACCTTATCCTGCCCTATCACTAATCTTTATCCTGCCCTATCAGAAACCGATCCTGCCTATCACTAATCTTTATCCTGCCTATCAGAAACCATCCTGCCCTATCAGAAACCTTTATCCTGCCCTATCACAAACTTTATCCTGCCCTATCAGAAATCTTTATCCTGAAACCTTTATCCTGCCCTATTAGAAATCTTTATCCTGCCCTATCAGAAACCTCTGCCCTTATCTTTTATCCTGCCCTATCAGAAATCTTTATCCTGCCCTATCAGAAACCGTTATCCTGCCCTATCAGAAACCCTTATCCTGCCCTATCAGAAATCAGAGCTCTGTCATAGGTTCATTAGACGTGGTTTGATGCTTGTAGCTGTCGTCAATATGCCCCAGAGACACCCATGGCACCATCATCAATGTGCTTGGGTGGTAATCGAGTGCCGATCGCACTCATCTAATCCATCATTAATCCCCCCGACACATGTAACATCTCTAAATACGTTCCGTGTGAATATGTAATTGCTTTTAGATAAGTATCAGAGGAATGCCTTGATCTGATGCATTTAGATTTAAACAGAAGATGGTTAATGAACATATGTGGGAGTCCTGAGGATATGGGAGTGACATCGAGCCATTGCTGTGTTGACTGATGACAGATGTACTGACCCTCCTCCTCGTCTTCTCATAACTGTGATTAAACCTCAGAAACAGAAAAAAGCCTTTCATCTGTTCCCTTTCATTCCTCAGAGGTCTTGCCAATTTTAGATATCAAGGCATATTAAAGGGATAGCCCAGGGTTTCTTTGAAGTGTGCTCATACGAGGTGCTGACACAAAGTGAAGTGAGCAACTCGTTCACTGGAAACCAGCGCGAGACATAGATTCTTACACTCTCTGTGATGACGTGGCTGACAGTGGGAACACAGGATTTAAGAAAATCTAGTCTGCAATACATTAAGATAATGTTTAACCCTGTTGTCTTAACAGATAAGATTTTTGTAAGCTACACCAAACCCCATGGAGAAAATCAGTGATTTAGGTGGTCTTCTGCTGCCTCGTGTGGTCACTTTGTGTCCCACTGAATCTGAACAAACAATTTCAAACACAGAAATGGTAAAATAATACATTTGAACTTACTGTGCGAGGCAGAGGTGAAACAACAACTCCTGTGAGCTGTGATGTAAAAGCACTGTTTTTCTCTATGGACTTTGGTGCAGGGAGAGTTAGTGGACTTTGAAAAATCTAGTGAGATAAAAACAGCAAACATATGCTTAGGACATGATAGACTTCATTACATGAGCCTCAACCTGGTCTCTGGCACGGGGGGGCACTCACAGTACTAGAACCTTATATGACCATACTGGAGTATCCCTTTAAGAAAGGATGGTAGGTGCTGACACAGAGACTCTGGATTACATTTAAAGCTCATATGTAGATTTTTTCGTGTTTCCATCCCCTGGGTTGCTTTAATCAATGAGAGGCTGGAGTCACTGATCTGTTCTTCTTGTCCCCTTCATTTGGTTGGAATGGAAAATCTGTGTCATCTGACTAACCCCCCCTCCCCCTGTCCCCACCTCCACTGGTTCTGATTAGGGACGAGCGCTCCGGGAGTTCTGTTGCTCCCATGAACCACAGTCAGACCTGGTTCCTCCACTCTCTGCCCAAACACCTGGTCATTTTCCCATTGATCCCTGATCAAAAGGAGCTGTGAGAAGCTGCTTGTGTTGGTGTTGGAATGTATGATCATGTTTATCTTACTTTCATTGTAAAAGGTGTAAAATTCTAAAATTGAAACTTTTTTGGTGGTTTTGTGGTTTTAATTGGATTATAACTTCAGTGTCTTGTAAAAGTCTTTTTAAACCATGTCAAATAACTTGATTCCTCTTATAGACCTTAAAGAGAGTGAGTGAATGGTTGGTTATTTTCTGATGACACGTTGGATCCAATTCTTTTATTCTACAGCTTATTACAACTCTGTTGCTTGATTTGATTGACTAGCTGGGTAATTACCATTTGGTCCAGCGGAGGTCTTAGATCATATTTGAATGCCCTTTTGGCCTATCAGAAAGATGATCTGACTTTGTCTCGTTCCATTCACCAAATGATTTTGATAAATAGCAGATGTTCTCATTTATTGCTCTGTACATGTAGCTGAGTAACTTACTTACAATAAATGAAGATAAACCCCATAACTTTAGAAGAGACACAGGAGCTGCTGGTCCTCTGCTGCCTCGTGTGGTCACTTTGTGTCACTGAGCTCAATCTGAACGGAGGTTTTCAAACAACAAAATCACTAAAATAAGACATTTGAACTTAGTGATGGAGGCTGCGGTGGATCAACAACAGCACTGTGTGCTGTGATGTTAAAATCACTGATTTTCTCTCTGGGGTTTGGTGCAGACGGTGAGCGGTTTGCAAACCAACACAAACTTGCTGTTTATGTTGGAGGGTCATGGAGTTTGTTGTGTAGTGGCTAAAATTAGTTTCCTCTGTTTTCAGAGAAGGTGAACGAATGCTCAAGCTCGATCCCGGTGCAGGAGTAAATTAGCTGCTCTTCTTCTTTAGTTTCTTCTAATAATTTCCAGGAGGCTCAATGCTGCCCTCTACAGGATAACAATTACTCACGTTCATCAACACAGTTCAAAATATAATAAACCAGATTATACTTGCACCCAATTTTCTCATGTAATGAAATATGTAGTGGAATCTTCACCACGTGAACCAAAGTCTATCCCAGGACTTCTTCATGCTTTGCATGAAAACGTTCTGTGTCTCATGCTGCTTCATCAAAGCTATTTAGTCAAAAAGTTCTTAGTTAATGAGTCCAGGTAGAAGACTAGACCATAAATCCATGTGAGGAACGAGCTGCTGCTGCTGCTGCTGCTGGAGCAAAGGAACCTTTCCTCCTACAGTGAGCAGTGCCTTCTGAAAGATGGAAAACAGGTCGTTCTCGGCCCTCGTCAAGAAACTAAATCAAATTGAGGAGTCGCTGTTGCCCGAGGAATGAAGCTAGTAAAGAGCATTGCACAGGCTGTTTGTTGAGAGAGAGGAGAAGAAGAAAGAGATACAGAGGAGATGAATCAGGGAAGCAAAACAACCACAACAGAGCAAGTGAACGGCACAATGTAGGCTCTCCTTTAGTCTCCATGTGCGGTTTGGTCTATACGTCTGTCCAATATCACGCACTGTAAATCTCAAAAAGTTGTTGCCTCTCAAGCGTTAAGAGGACTTGACATTAAAGGGATGGTTAAGGTTTTTTGAAGTGTGGTTGTATGTAAGTAAGTAGTGGCACTGATTGTGCAGTGTGCGCCCCCTGCTGGGGCCCCCTGCACTAAAAACCAGCCTGAAAACACAGGCATGCACTCACTGAACTCAGGAAATATGAACATCACTTCATCTCTTTATTTAACAGCCTTTTCCAAATGTTACTTGAGAAAAACATCGATTTTACCTCAAAAAAACCAAGAGTTGTCACACAAAGTGACCACACTGTGTCCCCATGAGCTAAAATCCATGATTCTCTGAATAGAGTTTGGTGTGGGAGACTTGACTGGTTTATAAACTTCCGTTTCCAGGCATAAAATGTTGTTTAACATTGAAATAAAGCAGTGACATTGTAGACTGAAGCAGGTGTAGATTTTAGTGGGTGAGCCTTTTGTTAAGTGGCGAAAAATCCGTTTTTCTCAGCAAACAAGGTGTACACAGGGTAGTAGATGTGTCAGTACTGTTTCTTTAACACATATAAGAAAAAAAGCCTGCAGGAGTTGTCCCACCAGGGCGGGGCTCCGCTCCGCTCGTTAAACGTTAAACGTTTAGGTCAAACCTCAATTGACCTAAATATCTGGCTTTTTTTTCTCGTTCACTGTAATCTGTGATTCTTTGAATCCGGTAATCAGATCAGTTTCAGCTCATGAAGCTGCTTTTGTTTGACTTGACGACAGATGCCACCGCACATGTCAGGAAATGACAACATGAAACTCTGTTCACCAGAACATCCTTCAGGGGAAGTTTACCGTCGGTCGTCATCAGCAGCTAAATTTGAAACATCACGTTGTTTGCTGAGTGACCCTCGTGCGTCCATGTTGTCCCCCCTGGAACAACCTGGGCCTGGTTTAACTCTGTTTTCCTGCTGGCTTGAATCAGCTGTTAATCCCGGCAATCACCACAAACTGAAGCTCTTGAACAAACATTTGGACGACCTGAGCTGAGCTGTAAACTCCAAGATAAACAAGTGCATCTCCATGAGTGTGTGTGTGTGTGAGTTAGCGCTGTGTTCTGTCTCTGATTTTCTCTGTCTCTCTCACTCTCTCTCTCGCTCTGTCTCTCCCTCTCTCTCTCTCAGGACAGCGAGTGCTGGGAGAGGTCAGTTCTGAAGGTCGCTGAGATCACTTCAGCACTGATCCGCGAGCGGAGCCCCGCCCTGGTGGGACAACTCCTGCAGGCTTGAAGGGAAGCAGCACCAACACAAAAACTCCTCTAATCATGACTCATGAACACTGCCCACAATGTGACGCTTACATTTTCTCTTTTAATCTAAAAAGTGAAGGGACTTTGATGAAGAGTTAGAGCAACAAAGACTCACAGACTCGCATGTTCCTCACTTTTAAGAGCCCCAGAAACCCTGACTCCCCGTATATGTATATGTACATGTATATGTATTTTCAGGTGTGTTGTTAAAAAGTCGTACTCGGAGTGAAGTGCTCCAAACTTGATGTGATTATGATGTCGGTCTGCTCGTCTGTCTGCGAGCTCATGCATCACTGCAGCGCTTAATGAAGCAGCTCAGAGCGGACGAGGCCCTGATTTCCTGCAGTGACGCCACTCTAACACCAGGATGGATGGATGGAGGAGGTGGAGGAGGAGAGAAAGTGAAAGGTGGATTTGTGAGTCATGCTTTTAAAACATGAAGCTATAACAATCTTCTCTTTCATAAAACCAACCTTAACCTGCACTTCTTATCTCGTATGTTTTCTTCTTGTCATTCTTCTTCTGTTTCCGAGTAGAGTAGCTTGTTTTCTAAAGACGGCAACTCCATCATCAACATCAGCAGAAAAGAAAAGACTATATTGCCTTTATTTTCAAGCAAGAAGACCCGGGTTGAGCCCTGGTTGGAACAAAACATCTTTCTGCATGGAGGTCACATGTTCTCCCTCATGTGCGCAGGTTTTCTCCGGGTTCTCTGGTTTCCTCCCACAGTGCAGAAACATGAGCTTAACTGGTCACTGACCATAGGTGTCAATGTGAGAGTGAATGGTTGTGGTGCGCGTGCGTGCGGGTCTGCGATGGACTGGTGAAGTGTCCAGGGTGTGACCCCGGCTATCTCCCCATGTCAGCTGTGATTGGCACAAATGAGTGTACTACAGATTCCATGCAATAATAAATAAACATAATATATAGAAAGTATTCATTCCTCCCTCAGCTTATTACAAACATGTGTTTTCACTCTGATGTTCTCATTCCGACAGCTCACTCTCTCACACCAAAGCCCACAGAGAAAATCAGCGATTTGAGCTCACAGCGGACTCGAGCTGCTGGTCCACTGCTGCCTCTTGTGGTCACTTTGTGTCATTGCGGTGAGTCTGAAAGATGGTTGTCTGATGCCGACGTCACAACATACAGTAACTCATTTGAAGTCAATGAGGGGGCAGCAGTGGATCTGTGGTGTAAAATCAATGCTTTTGTCTATGGAGTTTGATGCTGATGAATTGCAATAGAAATAAACATATAAAATAAATAGTGTAAATTAGATAAAAATATGATTTACTGTAGTAAAATAAAGTGCATAATACACAAAGTGTAAAGTTGATGTCAGTACCACACACACAAATCCATAATCTATCTATGTTTAAAACAATCAAATAAACTTAGAGAATGACAGATGTAATAATAATCCATCCATCATCTACCACTTTATCCTCCACCAGAGGGTCATGGGGGGTGATGTGCCAATCTCAGCTGACATTGGGCGATAGGTGGGGCCACACCCTGGACAGTTTGCCAGTCCATCACAGAGACACACACACAGAGACAAACAACCATTCACTCTGTGGTAGTAACACTACTACTACTACTACCACTACTACTACTACTACTACTAATAATAATATTCATTATTATTATTGTTGTTATTATCATAACATGTTCCATCCCTGGTGATAAAGCACTAGAGATACAAAATATCAGGACATTAAAGGAGTTATCACATTTTCAGGGGGGTGTAAACATGTAATTAAAGCTGCGCTGTGTAACTTTTGTTGATTTTTCCTGTTGATTCTGCATGAACTCATTTGACCACGGTTTGAATCTAAGAGACATTTAAAAGTTGCACACTACTGTGTTTTTTCAGGATCATGTATGAAAAAAGTGTTATAGTGGAACATTCCTCACATCTGCTATGTCCTCACCTAGGGCTGGGTATCAAACTTGCTTCGATAGCATACAGAGTATATATATGTATATATAAGAAATAGATAAGAAATGTTTTTCGATTTTATTACATGAGTCTCTTTTTAAGGTTAAAAAACTCTGAATTCTATCTTCCACACAGTCTTACACACATCGATGTACCGAGCAGTTCTTTTTCCCAGAGTTTTATTGTTTTAAAAAGTAATAAAAAAAAGTTACTAAATGACTTTCATTAGATAATGTTTTATTATTATTTATTGAGTTAGTTTTACTGGCAGGAAGATGGTGGCGTTTAAAATCAACACATTTATATTCAAGAAAAAGTTTTTGTCTGTTTTTTTTCCAACTCAATTTAAACAAGTTACCATGTACAATGTGAAAGACACGTACAGAAGCAATCATCTTATGTATATATTTGTATATATATATATATATATATATATACAAATATATATATATATATATATATATATATTTGTATATATATATATATATATATATATATATATGCTATATATATATATACTGTATATTCTCTTGATAGGTTCATAAAGATTGTGAAGTTTGTGTGTGTGTGTGTGTGTGTGTGTGTGTGTGTGTGTGTGTGTCTAACCTTACTGACACCTGGTGGACACAAGGTATCATAGGTATAAGAAGTGGTGTAACTGTTGTACGTTCTTCCTCCACCAGGGGGCCACAGTGGACTTTGTGAACACGTGGCTGAAGTTTGGACTTGTGTTTGTGGTGAGTTGGATTTTCTTATTATGATTGAAATGTTTGTTCATTTGAGTTTGAATTATAGAGACAAACAGAGTGAAGATGAAGATGTTTTCTCTTCTCTTTTTGTGTTTCTCATTTGTTTGTTCATTTTTATCATGTGGTTTATTTTTTGTCCACATTTGTCTTATTTAAGAACAATATCCAAACTTTCACTTGTCCTCACTTCCTGTCAATTATCTACTGTCAAATGTCATTTTAAAGGGACAGTTCAGGGTTTTGATAGAAAGGAAAAACACTTAATAAAAACCCTTTGTGTTTCCTCTTCAGTTTGTTCAATCATTTACAAAAACCAGAGAAAAAACAAAGCAAACAACTAAAAAAACAAAGTAATCTGCGTAAACATACAAAACGTATGAAATAATGAGATGAAAAGACCAACGTGTTTGATATACTGTAGCACACATCTTAAATATAGTCTTAGAAATAAAGTTTGCATATATTATCAGAAATATTCCATAGGTCCAGTTCTTCTGTAGACTCTTTTTGTTCCCTGCACCAAACCTCATAGAGAAAATCAGTGATTTAAGGTCACAGGGACACAGGTGGTGTTGATCCACTGCTGCCTCCATCACTAAGTTCAAATGTCTGATTTAAGACGAAACGAGGAGGAAAAGAAACAAGGAACTCTGAGGCTGTAGGTTCTCTTCTGTCTTAAGTCCACTTTTATTATTTTATTAGCTTAATGCTGAGCAGAGCCACCACGGCACACCTCAGACTCCACCAGACCACTGTTGGTTCTGTGTGGAAGGGAAGACCAAAACCAGATCCCAGAGTCTCAGACAGCACATCGTCTGCTCTGATTACTGCCTTGCTTTCACCATGGTGTGTGTGTGTGTGTGTGTGAGACGAGCCTAAATTGACCTCATCCTGGCTGAAGGATTCCCCTAAATCTGGATCAGACAATAAAAGCGGCCACACACACATCTATGTCATTTTAAATCTATAATATCTTAAGAATTCAGATAATTACTTTATGTCACTGTTATAAAGTGAAGTTTGTAAAGCACTCACTCTCTCAGGAGCTGCTGGTCCTCTGCTGCCTCATGTGGTGAGTTTGTGTCACTGAGGTCAATCTGAATGACTTGTTTTTAAACACCAAAGTCACGTTTTCTCTATGGACTTTGGTGTGGGAGAGTGAGCGGTTTACAAAGTGAAGCAAACTTCAGTTTCCAGTGAAAAAAGACCATTTTATTAGTGAACTAAAGCAGTGAACACATTCTGAAGATATCACGACTCAAGCAGACATAGATTTTATTACATGACTCTTTAGTTAAGTGGCTAAAATGGATTTTTCCACATTTATGATCCTTGATCCACAAATTCATGAGAGAAGGTGTTGAAGAATTTGACCTTTGTGTGCGTTTTGAGTAAAACGCACATACACACAATTACATCATGAGATATGAGCGTCACTTATTTTCATAAGAGGGTTAATGATCAGCTGATGAGTCGAGAGAGAATCACGGTCACTGACTAAAGCCCTGTTATCAGTTATCTTGGGGAAAAAGCTCCACTTCACAATTGTGATCTTTCTGATCATCTCTTAAGTTTTACTGAGATCAAGCTTAAGTTTAGCATTGAACCTCAACAAGTATCTTCAGATTAGAAGCTTCGTACTCTGTAAATTCTGACTCTTTATGGAATGTTTTATCAGATTATCAAAGAATCTTCAGAGGATTCTCCTCCTGCTGCTGGGTCTCCGCCATGAGCTTTGGTGTGGGGAGACAAACTTCAGTTTCCTGGCTGAAAACTCTTTTTTTAAAAGCAAAGATAAAGAAGCAAACATCTTCTGAAGATATTGTAGATGCAGGCGTCTAATAATATGATTTAGGCTCAGAGGGCCAGCAGAGGGCGCTCACTGCTCAGGCAGCATGTGTCTGGACTTCAGTGAAAGTGTGGATTTAATGATTTAAAAGCAGATGGCATTTGAATTTATATCTATATACTGTATATAGATATAAATATAGATATGTGTACAATGTCACAAGATTTATTTCCGTCTTATCCAAAGCAACTTACAATGGAACTGAGTACAATAATGGATGGATGGATAGATAGATAGATAGATGTTAGATGATATACGATAGATAGATGGATATATGGTATATAGGTAGATAGATAGATAGATAGATAGATAGATAGATAGATAGATGTTAGATGATATACGATAGATAGATGGATATATGGTATATAGGTAGATAGATAGATAGATAGATAGATAGATAGATGATACATAGATGGATATATGATAGATTGATTGATAGATAGATAGATAGATAGATAGATAGATAGATAAATGGATGGATGATAGATAGATGACATAGATAAATTGATGATAAAAAGATGGTAGATAGATAAATAGATGGATAGATGATAGATAGATAGATAGATAGATGATAGATGATATACATATATATGATATATGATAGATAGATAGATATATGATATATAGATAGATAGATGATACATAGATGGATATATGATAGATTGATTGAAAGATAGATAGATAGATAGATAAATGGATGGATGATAGATAGATAGATAGATAAATTGATGATAAAGATGGCAGATAGAATAGATGATGACGATACATAGATAGATAGATAGATGATAGATGATATATGATAGATAGATAGATAGATATATGATATATAGGTAGATAGATAGATAGATAGATGGATGATAGATGACAGAGGATAAAATTGATGATAAAAGATGGTAGATAGATGTAATGATAGATATATGATAGATAGATAGATAGATAGATGGATATATGATAGATAGATAGATAGATAGATAGATAGATGGATATATGATAGACAGATAGATAGATAGATGACATAGATAAATTGATGATAAAAAGATGGTAGATAGATAAATAGATGATAGATGATAGATAGATAGATAGATAGATATTTGGATGATATATAGATGACAGATAGATAAATTGATGATAAAAAGATGGTAGATAGATAAATAGATAGATTTGAATTGAATAGATAGATTCAAGAAGGAATCAATGAAAATAACACAATGATTACGTTTTAATAGAAACAAGAAAAATGTGATTATTAGAGAAAACATTTTCATTTGGATTTGTATAAAATTACAAATTCAGTCACTTGTTGTTGATCCTGGATTCATTTCCTCTAAAATTTGAGTTTTAAAATCACGTCCAGTAACAACACTTAAGTTCAGTAAATCTCTTTTTAATGGCCGTTTTGGTCACAAATGATGGTTTCCTACCTTTTTAAAAAGTGCTTAAACTGCTTAATTATCGTGTTTACAACAAATAAACAGATAAAACAAATAAAAACAGACGGTAAAGTGTGAATCAGGTTGTTCTCATGAAAACAAGCCAACAAAGACGAGGCGGTAAAGACATTAAACGTCGCGTGTTGTTGTTCAATCACCATAAAAACTCTGTGGTACGTATATTTAATCTCCCCCACATATTTCCCCTCCGTCCCTCATGCTGACCGCTGCCCAGGACCAAATGAATTCCACGTTTCTCCCCCTCTGAGCTGTCACTGCTCCACACACAGCTGAGTCTTCATGTTATAAATGAGACTCAGCAGGAACGTGGACGGCTTCTCTCGCTGACAGCCAGAGACTGTGTGTGTGTGTGTGTGGACGGGCCCCCCATGGGCCCACGAGTGGTGGTGCTGTGGTGAACCTCAGCACAGTGAAGCTCTGCCACAGCTTGCTGCAGACCCACACATTTACTCCATTTGTGTTTTACCTGTGAGTTGCGGCAGGAAGACAATTCTTTTTTTAATATTTCAGATGATAGTTTAGGTTTTTTTTGAAGCTTGAATTACTGAAAACAGAAGGAATACAAAGAATAAAACAGAGTTTAGCCACTTAACAAGAGACAAATCGAATAAAATATACATAAGAACATGTTCACTACTTCATTTAACCATTTGACGGCGATTTTCTTATAGGAAACTGACGTTTTTAAACCGCTCGCTATCCCACACCAAATCCCATAGAGAAAGTCTGCGTGTTTAGCTCACATAGGACACAGGAGCTGCTGGTCTACTGCTGCCTCGTGTGGTTAGTTTGTGTCACTGAAATTAATCTGATTAATCTGATTAATCCGAAATCACAAAATAAACCCATTTGAATTTAGTGATGGAGGCAGCAGTGGATCAGAAACTCCTGTGTCCCTGAGAGCGAAAATCACTGCTTTTCTCTATGGACTTTGGTGTGGGAGAGTGACAAAGTGAAGCAGTTTCTTCAGTTTCCAGTCAAAAAAGACTTTGATTAGTGAAAATGCAAAATACAAAATTCACTTATGATGAGTTTTAAACATCAACACCTATTAAAACCTCTTAGCAGCAGTGGATCAACAAGCACTGTGCTGTGATGTTAAATCACTGATCTTCTCTATGGGGTTTGGTGTGGGAGAGGACACATCTGTAACTGACGTGTCCTGGTCTGTAGTGGTCTTTGTAGCAGGTCTGA